>NC_052572.1:32279351-32430601 GCF_016699485.2 Gallus gallus
TCATTCTAATCACCAAGGGATGGTCAGCCATATCTTGGGAAACATGACTTCAATACATCTAGCAATTACTCAAGAACACAAATACAATCATGAGAGCCCTCTGTTCTCATTCCCCTTCTCCAGCTTTTGTCACTGAGCATGATGTCACACAGTATGGAACATCTTTCTGATGTCAGCTATGAGGTCAGCTGTCCTGGTGACGTCCCCTCCCCACCTATTGCCTAATCCCAGCCTACTGGCATTTCACTGAGTGGTTCATTAAAGAGACAGATTCGATGAGCATACCTCAGTAACAGCCAGAAGACTGGTGTGATATCAACACCATTCTAGCTACAAGCATTCCAGTGTCAAACCCTGCAGTATTCTGCTTCTGACTGGCAAGCTGACTTTGTGCTGCCCTTCGCAGGCCTCCGGAATGCAACAGTTCAGCCAGTTTTCAATTCACACCACTGCCTCCTTGACTAGACTAGACTTCATCAGTTTCTCTATGATGCTATTACAGGGCACCATGTCAAAAGCTTTTCTAAACTAGAGATAACCATTCACTGCTTTTCCCACAGTATGAAGCTGACTGGTCTGTAGTTCCCCTAAGTATCCTCCTTCCCCTTCCTGAAGACTAGAGTGACATTTGCTTTCTTTCACTCCTCAGGGACCTCCTTCAATTGTCACAACTTTTCCAAGAAAAATAACATTGGCCAGCTCCCTCAGTAGTCATGGATGTACACCAATAGGTCCCACTGGGTATGTTCACTTGCCATGGACATACGTATGTCCAGTTTGTTTAAATGTTTCCTAACCTGACCCTCTTCCACCAAGGGTAAGTTTTTCTTGTTCCACACTTTTCCACAAGTCTCAGGGATCTGGAAAATTCCTGAATAGTGATCCTGGCAGTACAGAATGAGGTGAAGAAGGCACTGAGCACCTTGGCCTTTCTCATGTCCTTTACAATCAATTCTTTGATTCTTTTCCGGATAAAATAACATCAAAGAATTTTGCAGAACATAAAGCTTGCTACAAACATCCACACTTTGAGAGTCATATTTCTAGAGTTACCTCATACACCAAGGCAAGCTTTGATGCACAGAAACATGACTTTAACACAGTCTTAATGTTCTATAGCGGCTCAAGAAAGTAGAGAGCAAAGGTAGCCAAATACTTAATTTACCAGAAAATTCCTCCTCCTCCCCATTAAAAACATCTTTTCAAAGAAGTTTTGTCTAAGTTTTTGAGACGCATCAAGCCTCCACTGGATCAAATATCTTTGGAGAGAGACTATCAGGAAATTTATAAACAAAAGCCACATAGCTTGCAAAGTGTTTCACGAAACCCACTAGGGATCTTACAAATAGTAAGACAAGGCCCGACGGCAAGAAAGCTACAACAGGCACTAGAATTATAGAAAATATTCTCATTTTAACAAAAAGTAATTCTTCTACACTATTATTGATTAGAAGAATTGCACAAACATCCTATCTTCTTTTCCAGCCTACTTACATTAAAAATTCCAAAGAATTAACAATAAATGTGTGACTACAATGCAGATATGGATCTGACATCTAAAATGTTGAATAAATGTTGAATAAATTTCTAACACAGGAAGTCCAATTTGTCAATTGAAACCAACAACAAGTTCAATAATTTCTCATCTACTTAAAGAAGTATTAACTCCAGAAGAACTAAATATCGGGGAAAAAAAAGAGAGAGAGAAACAATAAATTCGCACAAATTACCTTAACATACATTGATAGTTCTGCAAATACAAAAATATTAACTACAACAGTATCTAGATAAATGCATTAATTGTCAGTGTGATTTACTTGGCCTAAAGCATCACATTTTTATAAAAATCATTTCATGTTAAATTGCTGTAGAAAAATATAACCAAAATTTTGTGGTCCTCCGTCTACTTTCAGAGATATTTTAACTCATCAACAGAAAATGAAGTTTAATTATACAAAATTCTAATGCAAAGGTTTCTGCAGGAACATCATAAATTTCACTGACAGGTACAAAATAAAGGTAAAATGTCCCTTTCTATTATCTTTACCTTTGAATTACTTGATTGAAACATAGTTCAGCTTGCATGAGTCTTCCCAAGTGTTTAAGGCAAAGGCCTTTCAGTAACTGCAACATGCACACATCATCCATATAGTATTCAGTGTGGCCTGAAAGTAAAAGGAAAATACATCAAACAATTTGAAGACATGATCATGAAAAGGCAAACAAGGTTTTCAGTAGGGAATATGTAATCAGAGTCAGGAGCTTGCTTCTCAGAATTTTACAACTCAACACACATATAATTCATAGGGACAATTTTAAATACTGTCTACTAGAGAGCATACATGAATAGCATCTATATATATCTAAGAATACAAACTATGAACAATAAAGAAGAAACCTAAATATCCAGGTGTTCCCCAGTCATCTATATTAAGAAGTCAGTACAAAGAGGACATGAATTGGCATCAGTTAAAGACTTCTAACACATGTAACATCTAAAACAGAAAGGAAAGTACCGGCAGAACCCCCACAACACCAGCCAGTAATGTGAAAATCACAAGATTCATTTCTACATAATTATTAGGATGCATTATGTGGCAATAGAAATTCAAGAAATCATCTTTATTGGCATCATCTATAACAATTAAGAAGGTTCACTATTGGTGTATAACACTTCGAAAGTTCAAGAAAGCTTTATGCTGAATAGAACTAAAAATGCCAGACGAAATGAGTTGCTGCAAAGTGGCAAGGAAATATAATGTGTGTAGTTCTAATTTTTTTTTTTTTTTTTTTTTTTTTTGCCTTGGTTTATAGCATTTGCTAGGTGTAGGGAAGGAAAAGAAAGAAAACACATATGGATAGACAGATGGCTGCACATACATTAACAATTCAAGAAGCAAAACACCCTCCCTCCACATCATGTTGTTTACAACTAATTACCAGCTCTCTGAGGTCACGTTAATTTTTTTTTTAATAGTCTGCCAAAAAATCCTACATAAGCAGTTCTGAAATATGTGAGACAAGAGCATCTTAGGATTTGGGGGAGTGTTTCTGCACTACGCTCCGGCTTATTTCCGTCTGTGTTTAAACTCAGAAAGTCTTGACAGATAACAACTGACAGATTGTGCTTTTAGTGACAGGTAGAAAGAATGCTGCATTTCTCTAGCCCGTTTTACTAGTATTAGATTTGTGTGATTATTTCCCAAAGGTCTAATTCCTCAAAACTACTGGGACTAAGACTGGCATCAGTAATATCTTGCCAGTCTTTACTTTTTTTTTCAACTAACATCTCCCTGGTATGTCCCACAGGAAGAAAAGATAGTAAGTCAAAACACTGCAACAAGAACAGTTAATGAACAGGCCAATTCAACGTGGATAACCTTGGCAATAAATGTGTAAGACCCATCTTCCTGCAGTTCTCTGTACCAGAGGAAATATCGCCATTATTATGTAACACGAAAAATAACAACAAAATGTTTATTTTCTTAATGTCAAAAATTCTTTTTTATATACATATTTTAGAAATGACAAAACTGCAGAAAAATCCTGAGAAAAAAAATGTAATTTCTAAAGCGTTCCATCCCATTCCATCTGTCATCTCTATTTTCAGCTCTATACAACCATTTTTCAGTCACTGACAGATTTCTTGCTGTGCCCGTTCACATGAAGTGAATGCAGTAACAACAGCTCTCTCTGAGAAGCCTCAATCCCTAAATGACCTCTGTGTATAATTAACCTACTTTTTTTTTTTTTTTTTTTTCCTAACAGCACCTTAGCAGTCCTTTTAAGCTATCTACTACAGACAGCTGTCTCTTAAAATAATACTGTATCCGCGCCTCACTCTGCTAATAGCCTTAACCACTTTCTTTGGGTCTCAACTCAGCGACAGCAATTCTGGTAATCAGTGTCATTATTTTGTCTGACTCTTCAACATTAAAAGTTAATCAGGCTCAAAGATGGAAATTCCAGAACAAAACTGTACTTCACTGCAGTTATTACTACAACAGATACATAAAATGTAAAAATAAATATGCTTCAGAATTATATCCTACTTGTCAACTGCATGCTTCCATTAGAACATCCTTTTTTTACAGAAAATTACTGTTTGAAAGCACCAGTAACTTATTTATTGTAGCTGCTGTTAAAACAGATTTCCAAATGATGAATAAACATTTTATACCACAGTCTAAAGCCTACTACTATGCAGTTGAGCAACATGTAATTCAGATTTTTGTAACATTCATTGTACGCACACCTGTCTGATTTGGACTTCTTGGTTTGTTTGTTTGGACAGTGTGACCAAGTTCATTTTTCTGTGCAGCAACTTCTCTCACTGAGAGAAAGCAGCCTTACCATTAATGACTTATTCACTTAAGGTATATCCATCTATCCTCACCCATGTTTCCCTACCATTCAGTTGTAAAAAAGGAAGTCACACCAGCGTTCCCAAGAAAATTAGAACAACAAACAAGACCATTCTGTTTCTCATCCAGCCTCTGCTTTTATGGACATGTAGATCCTAAAACATCATTTGCTTTCTGTTTCAACAAGAGCTTACCTGTTTCTTTAGAGATAAATATCTTCTATACCCCTAATCATCGACTTCATTTCTATTTCAGTGCTACTGCAATTGTTTTACTGTTTCCTTAATGGTGGCATCTTGCACACCTCTGCCAAGGAATTTGACAGGAAATTTACTTCACTGTTCTACATTGACTGGATACTTACAATACAGATCTCTGCATAAAACATCTCTGGATTCCCAACAGCTTCTGCCAGCACTCTGTACAAAATTCACAGCAGCATAACTTTGCAGAGTCTTGCTTTTTGTTACATCTTTATTTCAATGAGGCAACAAAACAGGAAAAGAAAAGAGTACCTCTCCTTCCATAGCAGTCCATTTGTCATGTTTGCTTATTTGAAGATGATATATTTATGCATGAGATAATGGTAGTATATTTCACATTATTTTGTATTTAATTTGTATGTTAGAATGTCTCTCTTTTCCTGTCAATTTTTGGAATAAAATAAAACTGTAACATTTGGGGTTACTATTAATATCAGTCCCTAGTTTTGTTGTGCACTTCTATAGTTTTCTTTACTAGCAAGGATATTCCATTGCTTCCATTCCTTAACTTGTACAAACACCTCATACTGTATATTGACTACAGAATAGAGCTCAGGAGAATATTCATAATGGTGGTGTTTGAAATTCTATTCCCAAGGGTTCTGGCCTTACAGGAGTACTACACTTTGGGGAAAGTTATTCTGGACAATTTTTAAACAGGTATCTTTATCTGCTAGTAACAAACTGAATGGGTTTTGATACTGTCCAACCAAAGAACATTACTGTTACTGATGTACACATGGTAAATTGAGACTTCATTCAGCAATTCCTGAACTCTTCACGCAGAACTACTGACACATTATGTAATTACATGTTTTAATGACATGGGAAAACTAACTTGCTATATTGGTAATAGGTATGATTACAATCTGACTACAAAACAAACCGTTTCTATGAATTACCATTTCGAAAAGAACTAACATTTATTCATCTTAGAAGAACTTAAAGAAGTCTACTGAGAATCTTACATAACAGGAATTGGGAGCAATCTGATAAAGCCTGAATTAAGGAACAGCAAATAAGGCCAGACATTTTATTTTGACATAAGTTAAAAAAATAATAATAAAAAACATTCATGCACAATACTTCTTTTATACATTATACATTTATGCTTTATTCAATATACAGTTGAAGTGTGGTATAATCTGGTTCAGTAACAGTACTTTTCAGACATCTAAGTGTTAGGAAGACTATGTTAAGTCCTGTAAGTAATAGCCTCAAATTCTTGACTGTTCTATATTCTACCCTAGCACTGATCAAACCTCATGAAGAACATATCAGAAACCACTACTAAACATTCAAGCAGCTCCAAAATTTCAATACTCAGATTTAAAAGCATATTACCTAAGACAGAACTTACCTCACATTATGCTAGTAAAATGGAAGCAAAGAAAAAGGTCCACATATCTTACCAGGATGTTAATTCCATCTTAATCAACTACTTACTAGTTTCATTTTTTAGAGCAGTTTCTTCTTTTTCGATTGTCACCAATAAATTTTCAGTGAGGTCTGCTCTTTTGCCCACAATTGCAAAGCCATTCCAGACATACATCATTTCCTGACAAAAAAAAAAAAAAATAAACAAGACAATCTCATGGAATTGAACAGATATTTAACCAAAGAGAATCCTTTAGAAGGATGTTATGGAACATTATGAGAACATGAAAATACTGCCTACAAAAACTTGTTTTAAACAATATGAAAGGTATCAAAGTTTGTCACTGTTAAGAAGCCCAAGAATAAAAGCGTCTGTGTTACGTCAAATAAGCACTCAAGAATGTGTAATGGACATTCCATCAGGTACATACAAATTTTCAAAGGCAATCATAGGCTCTTATCTTCCATGTAGAGCAACAGTAGATAAAGTAGATAAAACTTCCCCTGTGGTTCTAATACATACACACATACATAATATATGCATCCAACAACTGCTTCTGATATATTCCTCCAAATCTTATTTAGAATTAACCATGAAGACAAATCCTTTCAAAAAGCTAACCAGATGATTCAGTCCAATAGTAAGCAATATGGTTGTTTAGATGCATTAATTAATGTGTGATGTGACAAAAATTAAAGAGAATGAGAGAACAGTTATGCAGATTTAACTCTAGCCAACAATAATCTTTGCTATGTTCCTCACTATTTCATCACAATGTATAGTACACAGTATAATTTGGTGTGATTACACCTGTGAAATCTGAAACAATGTCATTTTGAAGCAGGTACAAAATACCATTGAAATATTTCTGCTTATATTTCTGTTCTAACTATGCGGTTTTTCAGATGGAAAAAAAAAATGGTTCTAACAAAGTTTAAAAGAAGGTGTTATTGATACTATCAACTACAATATGCTAGCTTTATTTCAATTCTTTGCTCCTGTCTAATATAAATTTATGAAACTAATGCCAGGCACAATGTTTACTTCTGCTTAAAACATGGTGGAAAAAATACTATATTAAAAAATACTCTATTTGACAGCAAGACCAAAAAAATACACTCATATCTGAACAGCACCTACACTGGACAACTTTATTGCTTAGGTCTTTTCTCATAACTGAGTACACACAAAATCAAACACACAAGCTATTATATTTTAAACTGCTGGATGAATTTGCTTTGGACGTTTCTTTCTGTATCAACAAGCTTTAATGCAAAAAAAATCCTTCTCAAATTATGTTTTCCACTTCAGGAAAATTTTTATGTGCAAAAATGTTAGCATACAAATATGCAAAGGACTGCTGCTGGGCACACACAGACTGAAGGGGCATTATTAATACCTTCTGAAGTTCAAAGCATGTGAAATTAGAACAGCATTTCTGAAGCGTTATTAACTTCTGTACATTCTACTCAGATACAATATTAAAAAGAAATGCATTTTTAATTTCACCAGAAGAACAGATGATACTGAAAAAAACCTGAAGTTATCCTTAATTTCCTAATGAGACTGGGGGACACAGACAGGAATTCCATCAAACTGAAGAATGTAACACATATAGTAGAAACAGATGTAGAAGAAAAGTGACCTGCAGCCCCATGCAGCAACAAGTCATGTTCTATATAGAATGGCCTGGGTTGAATAGAACCTTAAAGCTCATTCAGTTTAAACCCTCCTGCTGTGGGCAGTTGCCAACCATTAGACCAAGCTGCCCAGAGCCACATCCAGCCTTGCCTTGTGGAAAATCTGACTTGGTTTTGGACTGTTCTTAGTACATTTTACAATAATCCCAAGACCACTCCATTAGCATGAATGCCAACAATTACTTGGAAAAAAAAAATTAAATACAACTATTAGATATATATTACCTGATAAAAATAATGTAAGAAATTATGAACAAAATTATACTCCTTTCCCCCCCCCCCCCCCCATTTTTCTCCATTTCTTCATTTAAAAAGAACAAAAAGAAAACAAGTATAAATACCAAGGCAGGTAATATCAGCTTCACAGGTTGAGCACTTGCATAGCGCCGGGCCTTCCTTACTGCAAACTTCTCAGTTGGAATAGATTTTCCCGCAATTCTCTGTTTTAGACCATCCACTTGTCTAAAAGGAGACAAAATGGAAAAGAGAAGTCAGTTTAAGTAGTTTTTATTCCCTCCAGTTTCATGTATCATAAGATATCATAAGATGATATCATATTCTCCTGGGAAGAATAACGTCTTAAGACTGTTTCCTACCACACAGGAGGCTGATGCAGGATGTATATTGCTAATAAAAGCATTTTAAACAACGTGATGCTAAAAAGCAATGAGAAAAGTTGAAAAGTTGATGGAAAAACATAGGGAGTAAGTGATACAAAACGAAGATATTCAAGTTGAAGTTAGCTTGAGAGTGTGGAATTGGGATGGAATATGACGACTGCACATCTAATTGTTTCATAAATGTTTACCTGAACAAAGATACAATGTCCTCACCGGTACTTTTCAATTCATCCTCTGGAAGCATACATAAAATTGCTGCTTTTTGGAATACATATATTGCCTATTTCATAAATAAAAATCAACATATTACCACACTGATATGCTGCATTCAATGAATACACTAAGAACTGAAATCTCTCACCCTACTTGCCGCACTGAAGTGTTTTCAGTAATTCTCAGGAGGGTAGAACTATTTAGGTTTACCCATGCATTTGTTTTGTAGTTTAGTTTCATTTTCAACGTATTTATTAATATTCTTAATAAGTCAGTATTAAAAATCCTTCCTGCAAAAAGTGAGACAATTCACAATGCAACTAACTGATAAAGAAATGAAGTTAATGACAGACGTAACTATTCTAAGTGAGTGTTATCTGATCTGAGCACCGAAACAAGGGAAGTTCAGCAATTGGACCTTGCAGAGAAAAAAAGGAAACATCCATAATTCCATTTAAGACATTTGCACTTCACACTGAATATACTATAATTGTTTTCCTCTTTTCTCATAAACAGGATGTATCCTCTTTTCCACCTACTATAAAAGAATAACCTAAAAAAGAACAGACGAAAGATGTATCCAAAAATATTTGCACATTCTGCTTGGTTCCTACTCTGAGAGTAGTTTTTACAGGATAAGGTTGATTGACCTGCTTTACTCCAAAGACTCCATCTCCAGAAGACTTTTTATTTCACGTCAGAAAGCATCTGCTGACTAGGCATGCCTTTATCTTTTTATAATTAATGAAAGCACAGTTTCTTCAGCCAAGTTTTTTTAGCAAATACTAAAATTCAATTAGAACTGTAGACCAACAGTTTTCCTTTCCTGCTTCTTTCTCTCAATTGTGATGAGCACTTCTGCTTTTACTGAGACTGACAGGTTGTTAGTAACGGTACTAGTGCTACACAGTGTGAAAGAAAACTTTCTCCTTAACCACACAGTTAAACCTACAGTTTGGTTTCACTGTCCCTTTACTCACAGATTTAAGAAAGGAAAAATTAAACTTATTTTGCACAGCAAAATGCAAATGTAACTATGAGTGGCTACTGGAATATCATATTAATGTCCACCTGACCATTTACCTTAGACCACCTGCTCTCTTTGCTCAGCAGGTCTGCATACCGATATGCCTGAAGCCAGTTCTGCTGGAAGGTGTAGCACCACATCAGTTCCCAGTAACAGAGGTGATGAATCTGCTTCCATTCTTGCTGGGCTGCTATGCAGTCTTGGAATGTTAACTGCGCCTACGATTTAGGTAAGTAGGAATAATGAAAACTTGTTCATTTACAGTTCCATGATAGAGATGTGTCTAATTACAGAGAAAATTCTTTTGCAGCACCCAAACAAAGAGCAATCAACTAGAAAAATTAGACAATCTTCCCAGTTTATCTTAGAGTAAGAGTTGGAATCAATACTGACACTAGACGTGAACAGGGAAAATGACATAATTATCATTTCCAGTATAGTTTCTGAGATTAATCATATGTGGGTTTTTTTTTTGTTTTTTTTTGCCACAAAACACAGCTGGGCACTTAACAGATAAAGACCTTAAAAAGCAAAAATTGATTTACCTTTTCAAAATTTCCTTTCAGTATGTCTATTCTGGCAGCATAAAATAGTATAATGGAACCCTTGAGAGGAGAGGTGAAAAATACTTAGTTACTACTTTAAGCTTAGGAAAATAAATTACTGTTACAAAATTTGCTGAGAATACACACATTTGGAAATTTCTGGAGGTAGGGTTCAAGGAGACTGTCTACTTCCTGAAGGTTGGTATCCCCTGTACCTAGAAAACATAACAAATCAACCTCAGTTTACTTTTAAGAAATATGAAAAAGGAGTTGAACAGATGAAAAATTGGATTTCCAAAACATATTATGACATGTACAGATTAATGAATGACCACTTTTATTCAAAAGCAGAAATATTATTTGATCATATTATGTTTCTATAAACATCAATTCTTGTCTGGTAAGAACTAACAGTTTTTAATATAAAAAATGTCTGTAGGCAGAGGATAAAAAATATTATCCTTAAAAACATTCCACTATAAATCCCTGTTTTATTTTCAAGTCCCTTTGATTGTTTTAGTAAGTAAAAAAAAACAATCTCTAGCTGCATTCTTTCCTAGTTTCATACTCAGGAACAAAGCACAGATGATTCTGAAGGAAATAAAGTTCTTCTTGATTTCCTGATTAGCCTAAAGGACAAGGACTGAAAGTAGAAAACATAAACAAGTCTGTCAAAGATGCGTATACAATTAAAAGTAACTGATAGGTCCACGTGGCAAAAGAAGAATTCTCTACATGTTTGAACTTCCAAGAAAATTATTTAGGAGCACAGACCTCATTCTTGGGACAGCTTTCACAATACCTGATGTTAATACGTGGAAAAGGACTAGTCAGAAATTAGCAATGTTTTATGAAACTTAGCTGTTACAATTGAAGAGCGGTCCTTCAAACGGAACATGATGTCAATATAAGAATGGCATCTGCCCAACTACTTCTTGGATCATAGCTCTGTCAGTGACATCAGTTTCAGAACGTAATGAACTACACAGAAATCTCTTACAAAACTGACAGCCCCAGATTCTCAATTCAGTTCAAAAAGGAGAATATGTGTCACAATGTGTAGTACGACTGAAGAGTGGGTCTCACCAAGGATCAAGGAGACATAAGTATGATAAACCAACAGGGTGAAAGTACACAGAATGGCTCTCAAACTGCTGCCAGATGCTCCTTCCCATAGTTGATAGAGGCCCAGCTCCTAAGAAACATCACAAACACATGCAGAATTAGCTATCAGTATACACAGTTACTTTCAATCATTTATAGCTCACCCAAATCCCACTTTAAATATAGCTATCTCGTAACTTAGCACTTCATTATCTCAGATCCAACATAACATTCTACCGAAATACTTCTGACGCTGCCAATCACAGCTGGCCAAAAGCAGACTAACTTAATGCTGAATAGCATTACCTATGCATTTAAGCCCTTTGGTGAAGAATGAATGCCAGAGACCATGCACCTATGCAGATCTAAATCCTTTCCTATTTTATTGATATGAGCCTTTTAGAATACTGTTTTTAACTGTGTGTTTTGAAGAAATTTCTCTCAACTTCATTAGTGTTACTTTTAGACAAAAGTCTCCCTTCACAGAAATCACTGATTATTCTCCATTCTCTCCTGTCAAGTCAGCCGCTGATCAGAGTTTCTGATCAAAATAACAGCTCTCCTAAGACACCAACTTCTAGACAGTTTCCAGAAGCTACAATTTAATTTCTGAGTACTGAAAAAAAACAGGGAGGTTTACTGGGCTCTTACATGTGAAACTTCTGTCTATCCATTTCAGCCTATGCCCATTAGAAGACAGCTTGACTGTTCTGGGGATTGTTAAGATGAGCTCAAGCCTTCCCTGCTTAAGGGCAATGACTCTTCAGAAGCTGATTTAAACAGTTTTGCAACAACAAAAAAAATAAGTGTAATAAGTAAATTAAAATAAATAAATAATAAAATAAAATAAAATTAAGGAGCTTTATTGCATAGCAATTGTTCGGCCTTCCCTTCAACTTTTATCACCTTTTCATTCAGGGCACTAATGTGCATTGTGGAAAAGCTTCAACATGAACTACCAATTTGCATAGGAAGAAACAGAATGAATGGCTCCCTGCTGAAGCCTGATTTTATATAAAATAAAATATACTTGTGGACAAGCTAAGAGGAATAAGATCATACGGTGACTTTGACCCACGAATAACATGAAATACAATTCTGCATAATTCTATGGGGTTTTTAATTTTTGTTTGTTTGTTTCATTTCTTGCAGGTGGCAAGGGTGGTATTAAAGTGCTGCAGAATATAATACAGAACAATAACAGGTTATAATTACAAATAGGTATCTCAGCCATGAGGAACAGATGTACTGGGACTGCACAGCAAGACACTCAGAACTTCCTTCTCCCAAAGGCAGGAAAAAGTGAAGAAAACAATGTAGAACTATGACTCAGTGATATGACAAACATTAATTTCTGACTCCGTGTGGAAAAGGAAATGAAATTGTAACTTGAAAACCACCTCTAAAGCAAGCTCATGACTTTCCTTGGCTGTTCAAGATTCAAAGATTCAGATATCACCATAGCTGCTTTCACGCCTGCGTAATCTATCCTACTTAGCTTTTTAAGAACACTGAAGTACTAACCAACTATGTGTATTGTTGTACATCTAGTGTGAAATGCATGGTATTAAATACACCAAGTCTTTACCTAGGAAAAGTCTAATTAGCAAAAGGAAATACAAATCCCATACCCTATTGCCAGAAAATCCAATAAATTCTAAAAATCGGAGGATCCTTGCTGGTAAAAGCGACAGCATCTGCAATACATTTCAAACAAAAATAAGACACACAAAAACTTACATGCATTCACACAAACTGTGAAACTACTATAAACTACAACTAAAATGCTAACTACTATGTTAACTGCCATTACGTATCACTGAAAAAATAAAATACACATGAACTCAAAAAGAGACATGCATGATTAACAACATGCTATCAGTTTGCAGCTTAAGGAAAACTCAAGCACTTGATGATCATCCAGCATGGAAACAGCAAGACAGAGTCCATCTGTTCTTTTTCAGATAATGACTTTCCTGTCTTCAGCTGATCAAAACTGCTTGAAAATTTTGAGCCATGTGGAATGAGATGTAAGTATTATCTATTTTGACAGTACTTATCAACAATTGTCATCTTCCTTTAATCCCAGTAAAATGACACAATGGTATCCAAAAATTCTACTTTTTCCTACTTCGGAAGTACGGAATTTGCAGACTAGCAAGCCTATCTTTTCTAGAAGCATTTTACCATCCTTTAGCACTATATTACATGCACTTTCTAATTCTCCCATAACTGCAATCTCCACATTCTACCCAAGAGAAAACTTTTAAAGATCAAAACCACCTTTTCAAAAAATATTACAGGAAGGTCTATTTGAAGGTCAGTTTTTGTAAGCTCCATTCACTCTACTATATTCTGCCCAGAGCAGACTTTTTCTGTTAAGCTTCTTGCTGAGAGGACTTCATGAAGTATAGGAGAGGTCAGAGTACTTGTGAAAGAGACATCTACCAGTTGCTTGGGTTTTAAAGACTGACAGGTGCAGAGAGACCTGAGTTCTTCTGACCATACTCAGAACTGGCCAGCTCCAGTCTGGAATGATACAGAAATTAAAATACCAGCAGAAATCAACTCTCACTGTTGTTGTGATAGATGTGAAAAGGCAATGTAGTAATTGCAAATAAAAACATCAGTGGATGAACCCAGACGTCTCTCGTACAAATCCAGTAAGCTACAGATTGTTCTTCTGAATTGTGAATGGTCTACAGTAATTCGCAGGGACAATTCACAGCATGTCAAAAGAATGAAGCACAAGAATGGAATAATGGGAGAGACAGAATAAAAGCATTCATTCCAGGTATTTTGCAACCAACCGTAGCAGCATCTTTAAAACTCATGCTAATCACACATAGCTAACTATGGCTGCTTTCCATCTTAAGAATTACATACACACGTTAGTAAAATAGATTAAACAAAATTTAAAATAAATTAGTAGAGAAATCCTAGAAGACACGATGCAAAAAGCTGCTAAACTTTTAATGTTGTATAAAAGCTGTAAAACCTACAAGCATGTTTTACTAACGTTTTAAAAATAGGATTACAGTACTATATATGTAAAGAATCCTACAGAATTACTGAAATGAATTTATGTAATCTGAGAAAGTCATACCAGATTGAATGCTCCAATTCCAAGTTTTACTCCTCCTTCAAACTGGTGGTAAGTTTCATTTTTGCTTTTGTTCCCCTGAGTCATCTGTAGAACCTGATGACATTCTCTTTTGATGCACAGAAAAAGAAGAGAGATGAGAAAAGTGACTTAGAATGTATATTAAGTTTAATCGCTATCTATGAAACTATAAAACTATAAAACAATCCTTTTTTCCCCCCCTCTGATTTGGAGGCATTAATTTACTTGCTTATACCAACATTGAATCTGAGTATTTTTCATTGGCTTACTTGTATATTTGGTAACTTGTCCTAATTTTGAGGCCACCTTTGATAAAGTTGATCATATTTTCATCCTGGAATACAAAATATTAATTGTACAAAAACACATATTTATCTATTACAAATAACATACACAGACTCCCTGCAACATTTTACTTTATTTAGCACTTTACAGCTACTGGAAATATTAAAAATGTTTTTCAGTTAATAGAATCATCTTTAAGACTAAATTTAGCACATGCATTAAGTTTTCATGGAAACATTTTTCTGTTGCATGTGATGAGTTTCAAAACTCAAAAGAAGGCAACGTGGGTGGGCAGCTGTTTTTAACTGAATTTCTAACACGTATAAACGAAGAAGAAAGCTTCTCCACCAGGTGGTGCTGTAGGAATCTTTTGAAAAATTTTGGAATGCTGATTCTGACACGCACAAACTCGCAGAAGATAAAACAAAAAATCCCCAAGCAGATGAATTACGATTGCTAATCAACACTTATTACATATACTACCCAACATACATGCTTATTATCTCTAGAAAATGAAAGGCACGATCCACTAGCTATCAAAAATAAGTTCCTGAATAGCAAGATGGCCCAGGACAGATTTGTATCTTTTTTCTTAGAATTAACACAGAAGGGAGATGTGTGCAAGCATCTCGGAAATCCTGATTAAGTACTCCAGGACAGTACATGTGATGTTGACAATAAATAAATAAATAGACACACTTAAAAAGACCATTCAAATCAGGAACTAAAGGAAGTGCTGGCTTCCATGGAAGGACAACCATTCTGAAAATCAACTGTTCTGCTTCTAAGACTGAATGCTTAAATGTGGATATTTTAGTACAAGTGTTCTTGCTACCTCTTTCTAACTGGCTACATTCTCATTGTCACCATCATCCTCAGATGAATCGAGGTCAGCCAGGGATGAAAAACATGGAGTATGGCAGCAATCAGCAGATCAGGGTATTACAGCAAAAAACAAAGCAAGTGAAACAATGGATAACAAGGTGCTGCTTTACAGAAGGGGTACACTTCCCCTAAGGGTATTTCACTTCATTCAGTCCCAAAGCTGACCTCCTTCAACAAGCACTTAAAAATTCTCTTCATGCTTAAAAACAAAAAACAAACAAATGAAAGAGAAAAAAAAAAAAAAGAGGAAAAAAAAAAAAAGAGGTTCGCTTCTGTTTCACTAGGAAAGCATAAAGGCAGTTATAGGAAAGACTGCCATTCCACTCCTAATATTTCCTGACACTTCTGACCTAAGTATTGTATTAAGTGATTTATAAAGCTGAGCTAAATTAACCATTTGGGTCAAATTGATCTTAGACATTTTTGTCTCACTTTCTCCTTTTTATTTATGGCTGAAGGGATTACCACCCTTCCTGGGAAATTGGCAACCTCAAATACGTCTCTGAAGTGCCTCTACACCAGTGCATGTAGCATGGGAAGAATTAGAGATCTGTAAGTACAGAGACATGGTAGGATAGCTCATATGACTGAAGTATTGTCATGAATGGCTACATGGTTTTTTAGGAAAGACAAGCCAGGAAGAGTAGTAGGTGGTGTAGCCCATTTGTATATAGGAGAACACCTGGAACGTGTGGAGCCCTGCCTAAGGGTGGATGATGAGCAGGTAAGGATTAAAGGAAAGACTAACAAGGGCGACTCTGTTCTAAGTGTTTACTACAGGGCACATGATCAGCAAGAGGAAGCAAATGAGGCCTTCTACAATCAGTTGGAAGTATCCTCGCAATCACAGGCCCTGGTTCTCATGGGGGACTTCAACCATCCTGACATCCGCTGGAGGAACAACACAGCAGGGCACAAACAATCCATCAGGCTCCTGGAAAGCACTGGTGATATATTTCTCTCACAAGCGGTGGAGGAACTAACAAGGAGAGGCATGCTGCTGGACCTTGATCTTACAACTAAACAAGGACTGGTTAGGGACGTGAGAAGTTCAGAGCAGCCATCGCTACAGTGACTATGAGATCATGGAGTTCGCGATACTGAGAGGAGGAAACTGAGCAATAAGTAAGACTGCAACTCTGGACTTCAGGAGAGCTAACTTTGGCGTTTGCAGGGAACTTTTTAGAAGAATCCCGTGGAAATAGGTCCTAGAAGGAAAAGGAAGCTGGTTAATTTTCAAGGATCATTTCCTCCAAGCTCAAAAAAATGCACCGTGGTATGTGAACTTCAGCAAGGCTTCTGAAAGCGTCACTCAGGATCCTTATAGCTAAGCTCAGGAACTGCAGGCTGGAAAAGTGAATGCTGAGGTGGACTGAGAACAGGCTGAATGGCAGGTCACAAAGGACTGTGATCAGCAGCTCAGAGTCTAGTCAGAGGCCTGCAGCTAGAGGTGTCCCCCACAGGCCAATATTGGGTCCAGAATTGTTCAGCTTACTCACCAGAGACTTGGATGAAGGATGTGAGAAGGTGAAGTGCCTTCTCAGCAAGACTGCTGATGATACAAGATTGGGTAGTGGCTGATACCGCAGAGAGCTTTGCTGCCATTCAGAAGGATCTTGACAGGCTGAGATGGACAGAGAGGAACTTCCTGAAATTTAACTAAGGTAAGTGCAGGGTCTTGCACCTAGGGAATAATAACCCCATGCACCAGTACAGGCTGACTTCCTAGAAAGCAGATCTGCAGAGAAGGATCTGAGGGTCCTGGTGGACAAGTTAACCATCAGCTAGAAATGTGCCTTTGCGATCAAGACAGCCAATGGCATTCTGGGTTGTGTTAGGAAGAACACTGTCAGCAAACAGAAGGTGGTAATCCTTTCCTCTATTCAGTCTTGGAGAAGACACAACCGTAGCACTGCAACCAGTGCTGGGCTCCCCAGTACAAGACAGGGAGCTCTTTGAGTGAGTCCAGTGAAGGGCTATTAAACTGATTAAGGGACAAGAGCTTCTTTCTTATGAGGGAACACTGAGAAAGCTAGGCCTGTTTACTGGTTAGTGTGTGGAAGAGAAGGCTCTGGAGGGATCTGATCAATGCATATAAATACTTAACAGTAGGGATGAAGATGAGGAGACAAGCTCTTCTTGGGGGAGGATAAAGCATGGATGAGGATAAGAGGCAATAGGCACAGACTGAAACACAGGAAGTTCCAACTGAATATCATGAAAAAATTCTTTACTGTGGGATGACTGAGCACTGGAACAGGTTGTCAAGAGAGGCTGTGGAATCTCCTTCCCTGATGATATTCAAAAGCCATCGGGACACAATTATTGGTAATGTGTTGCTCTCGGGAACCCTTCCTGAGCAGGGATGTTGGACTACACGGTCTCTGGGGGTCCTGTGCCCCCTCAGCCATTATGTGATTCTGTGATCTAAAATATATTCATTAAACACTTGCTAAACATCCACATAAGCGATCAGAGTATAAGGAGACAAAAAATTCATATTTAAGAACACCGACATTAAGTCTCTAAAATACAAGCTACACAAGAAGCTTAAAACAGAAGTAACAGTAGACCCTCCTGTGAACAGAATAATTATCTCAACAATGTTAAGGCAGGTCCAATTTGTAATCATACATTACTATATTGTCCCTGCTACCATTTCAAAAGCCCACGGAGAGTCACACCAAACTAAAGACAATGGCACACCAGTTTAAGTACTTTTAGGTGGGAAACACTCCACCCTTTTTGCACACACACACACAAACACACACGCACACCAGAAAAAAAAAAGACTTGCTCTTCAAAGAAGACATTTCCTCACACTTGAACATTTCTTTAAAGAAGTCCAGGATAGTTTCAGATGTGATGCGAGTAACTTAGATCTACCATCTGTATGACACCTTCAACCATTTGTTCCTGGGTATCAATAACAACTTTCATTATCCACAGAAACAAAACAAAACTAAAAATCACCATAAAGTGACAGTACTGCTTCATAGCATAGCGTTTGCTGTACTTCCAATTACTGTCATAAAGTAACATCAGTTCACTTGGAGGAAGTTCATTTTTTTAATAACTAATCTATTCTGGAGATGATGTTCTGCAAGTGCTAACATCTTCACATCTTTCCATTAAACTGTTACACAGAGACACAGAATGAGAATGATTTTACCTGTACAAAGGTGAGAGCTGCTTTCTGCAGTAAGCATTCCGCATAGCAGATTTCAGCATGCATTTCCTCTGTATAAGAAAGAAAAGTTATCTACTGTCAGCAAAGCTGTCATCAGTATTCTCCTCTTGAGGTCAATGGAACAAATAAAATGCTGCCAAGAAAAAAGGTCGGATTCTGCCATTGCTGTTTTGATAACTGCTGAACAGCAGCTGTAACATGCAGATCCCATCAGTACTAGTAATTAAGGAGCTGGCTAAAAACAATATTCTGTTTCATTTCATGGGATTGTTCAGTCTAGAGAAGAGGAGGCTCAGGGGAGACCTTATTGCTCTCTATAACTACCTGAAGGGAGGTTGTAGTGAGCTGGGGGTAGGCCTCTTCTCTCGTGTGACTAGTGATAGGACTAGAGGGAATGGCTTCAAGCTGCACCAGGGAAGATTCAGGCTGGACGTCAGGAAATACTACTTCTCTGAAAGGGTGGTCAGGCACTGGAATGGGCTGCCCACAGAGGTGGTAGAGTCACCGAGCCTGGTGGTGTTCAAGGAGCATTTGGATGTTGTGTTGAGGGACATGGTTTAGCGAGAACCATTGGTGAAGGGCAAATGGTTGGACTGGAGGATCCTGTGGGTCTTTTCCAACCTTAGCGATTCTATGATTCTATGATTCATCTCTCCTCATACAAAAACCTTGATCTTGCCAGGGCTGCCTTCTGCCTAGGGCAAAAGCTTCTTACTACTCTGGTTGATGACCACCTGTACTTTCCATTGATACTACCTTTAAATACAAGCCTAGAGCAGCTAGTTCTTCAAATTCTCCTTTCAAATGTGTGGAAACTTTCTACAGATGAACATAAACACAGTGGCTCAGCTCCTTCCTAAGTCCGGTTAAGACATTATGAACAAGTTTTCATTAAGTCATGCTAAGCAATCTGAAAGCCTCAGGCAGACTTTGTCCTCATGCACCACTGAAGTACATTTGACTTAACACACATGACACCAGTTACTCTGCTGCGAGAGTAACTGCATGCTGCAAGACCAGACACATGCATAAGGCTGCTGTATGTACAGTGCACACATGGTGAATTTGATGTGTTCGGTATAAGGAGGGTTCTTTTGTGTCAGGTTAGAAAAAAATGCATACTTGATTCTGCCTGAATCAGAAATAGTAGACCAGCATTTTCAGAGCCATGAACAATGTACTGATACCATTTCCCAAAACACCTTAAGGCAAAACAGACAAGCACAAAACTTGTTAATATATTCAGATTCAAATACAACTAACGGTAAGGACTTATTCCACAGCATCAGTGATTCTTAAGCTTTTGGCAGCAATCTTAAGTTGAGGGGGAAAAAAAAGAAACTATAACCAGTTATCAAACAAACTCATTTCTTACTTGATGCATGCTCAGAGCCTAACAGAAGAGTTGGAATACACAATTTTGAGAAACTATGCATTAAAAAGGACAAATAGGATCTGCACTAAATAATATTGTTTCCAAAGGACTCTGCAATACTGAAGATGGTACATGCAGGAATTTTTTTTACTGTAAGATACTACTCAAAATACAGAATACAGCTTATTTGTGCACACTGATAGTGTTCTCAAGCTTTTTAAAATTTTATTAATTTAATTGTATTATAAACCACTTACCTTCACTCAGTTGATCCACTGACTGTTTAGAAACTAGACTGGACAACGACTCTACCACTGTGTTTCTTTTCCTGAATCTGAATCAGTCATACATAGAAGAAAAGAAACCCAAACAGCATAAGTGACATTTTGAAAAAAACTTGAACTTAATTATTAATAATTCTTAACCAATTCCAACCACAAATTGTAGACACTCTTAGGAAAGTCATAATTTAACAATAGCTACATTATTTTGAGTGATTTAATCATGGCCACTCATAGGCCCAGACGCCTATCCAACCTTAATTTATCTTCCAAGAACACATTTAATCCACGTCAAGTATAAAACAGCATTCCCAGCTTCCATCTATAAAGTTTCTGCCTAATTCAGCACACATGCAGAAACGCTCCTGGAGAATGAATCAGTACCACATGCCAAAAAGTTTCTCACTCTAGCTTTTAAAAAGAGACTTCAGAGAAAAAAAGTCACACTGACAGCAAAGTAATGTAACTGACAGAACTGCTGCAGAAGTCTTTTTGATGCTGGGTAAGCCAATTTAATTCAACTTCAGATGTTAATGATTATTTTCCTTCTATTTGTTCTCAAACTTGCACATGGAACTACAATGAAAATCAAGAGAAGTTATATTTTCAACATAAATATGTAAGTATTTTATGACCTTTTATGCCAGACATGGAATTTCACACTGGACCCTTCAGAGCAGAAGAGTAGATGCTTTAGTTGTAACAGATCTCAGTTATCCATATTATAAATACTAGTTTGTCTTAGTATCATGTTCCCAAAATGAATTCATTGATATTTACAAACAGCTGTACGAAGAAGCTCAACAAACAATTCAGAAAAGGAATGCATTTTCCAAGCCAGGAAGACATTCATTAAAAATACTGGGAGCTTACTTAGAATCTTACAATCACTACAGTTGGAAAAGACCTCTAAGATCCAGTCCAATCATCAACCCAACAACACCATACTCATTAAACCACGTCACTCAGCGCCACACCTATAGGTTCCTTGAAAACCATCAGGGACAGTGACTCCACCACCTCCCTGGGCAGCCTGTTCCAATGTCTCACCACTCATTCAGAGAAGAAATCTTTCCTAACATCCATCCCAAATCTCCCTTGGTGCAACTTAAGGCCATTTCCTCCTGTCCTTTCACTAGACATGTGGGAGAAAACGCCAACTCCCACCTCACTACAATTTTCCTTTCAGGTAGTTGGTTGTTTTAGAAGAAACACAGGTACAAGCCTGGTCCTATTAGACTATTTTGTCTACTTTTGAAAACAACTCTTAAAAAGAACATTTTCACGATGAAAGGAAAAATTTAAAATAGGGAGCTTTAAGATGTTGATCCCCATGGAGAATAAAAGATCACAGGCTGAAATAGCTCAGAATGTCAGCTTACATTGTAGATCTACAGTAGAATCAGCTCTTTAACTAACCTCAGAGGTTATGAATACCCAAATCTGACAATATTAGTAAGCATAACCTTACTCAAAGTAATTGCATAGTGTGACTTACTCCACCTTTCTGAATTTAGATTCCTACCATACCAACAGCATCTTGCCATGGAAGCACTTAGACAGTTGGGGTATCTTACAAAGAATACTCACAGGATTAAATACTTCATAAGTACAAACTGTTTGGACTTACCTTTGGCAGGTTTGCAAAGCTTCTTTCATTGTGGAAATTCCCATTTGTATATCCTGTTGTTCAAAGGTCATAGCAGCTTGCATAACTAAAATAGTGCTGTACCCAAGGGCATGGTACATACTATCTTTAGACCTAGGGGAAACATAAAACTTTTGTGCATTTTAACAAAAATTTAATTTAAAAGACAAAATTAAATGCTGTCTGAGACACCTACATTAGTTTGTGTAAAAACAGAAGAAAACAAGAAAACAAAAAACTTAATAATATAATGTAGACAAGGGCAATCTTCTCCTGGGTGCTACTTCTCTACCCTCATAGGCTACTGCTGCAGCAAGCCCCAGAAAATGTCCGAAAGAGGTTACATAAACATTTGAACATAATTATATTGCCATTTAAAGTTCATTGGCATATCAGCTTAATTTAGCTAATTAAGCCATGACATATTCCTTTGGCTCTGCTTTCACTTAACAATGGAGATAAGGACATCCTTAGAAAATGGTTAAATCATCCCAAGATACAAAAATCTGCATCTGTGTAACAGAAAGGGCAGTACACATGTAATCAGTCCTGCATAAAAGGCTACACTGAGCCAGCCTGAATTTCACAACATCAGAAAAATATTACCACACAATTAAAAAAGTTGTTGGAAAGAGGTTAGTGGAGTAAAACCTACCTACCAACTTTGGACAACTTCAGGAAAACGAAGACTGCACACATCTCTTGCCATTCTTTCTCTGGTGCTGTACTTCTCATTTAACATACTCTTTCCTAACAACCAGTTTGAACTTCCTAAGCCTCAACTTAGGGCAACTGCCTCTTCTTTTACCATCTGCCACTATGGATAAGACTGTCTCTGCCACTTCCCTTCAATAGCTACAAACTACTATCAGATTAATCCCCCAAGTCTCCTGCCAAACTAAAAAAAGCCCACCTCTCAGTCACAGGGGTTATATGTACTAGTTTTCTGGTTACACTGCTACCTCTCCAGTTTTTTCAACGTGTTGTTTTTTTTTTAAATCAAGGAGCTAACACCCTGGGATAGTTTTGGAGACAGAATACTTTAGTAAGAACAGGGGAGATACATCATTAGTCTGTTTATTTCTTACAGATATCATCTCCTCTATTTTTTAAAATGTTCTTTAAGAACTTACGTTTAACTTTCATTAAAAGATTTTTTTTCAGTAAAACAATTTTCACCTTCTTTCTTAAAGGTGGCATTTGTTTCTTTGCTAGATTAAGCCCCCTACTGAAGATTAGCTGAATATGCTATATAATAGGCTCAGGGTCTGCTAACTGCCAGGAACTCTAAGTGTTGAAACCACATTATCTAGGGTATTATTTTCCTTCATAGCATACATCAACTAAAACAAACACTTAACTGTTCTTAAAAAAAAAAGCCACACTACAGTATAAAATGTTGATATGACTTACAGAGCTGTTTTATTACATAAAGCCAAATCTAATGTATATCTAATGAAATATATATTAATATATTTTGGAAATATTTGTACATGTATTTATTAATATACTCAACCCTTATATGCAGTACTATTTCATAATAATTAAAAAAAAGAAAAAAAAAACTAGCTTCCTGTATTGTACTTTCTCACAATGTTACTCTATAACACACAATTTTGTTTGTGTTTGAAGACACTGCACAACATGCACAGAATAGAACTCAGATACACATTAGATGGTTAAATTACTTTCCCAACATTTCACTTCCAACAGTGTATTTTCACTTGTCTGTACTGTCTACCTAACGTTACCAACACACCATTGTCACTCGATCTTACTACTGTCCAACAGAGAGAACTTCACATCACTCTACCAGAACACATTACAGAACCCCCTCACTGAAATACCCTTCAACATAACACACATCAGACAAGAAAAGGATCGTGAATGGGAGTCAGATCCCAGACACTCAGATTACCCGCAGTCACAGTTCACCCACACTTACCCAGTTAACCTTTCGAGTTCCCTAGCTACCTGCTCTTGAACTCAATGTGGGTATGGCCCAGCAGATGATTTAAAATAGCTATCACCAACACCTTCTAGAAATAATGAGCTTGTATTGTTACAGGCTTCAGCTCTAATCCTAAGAGTTCTTCCCCCTCTGTATTTCACTGCAGTGAAATGGTAATGACGTCTCCTTTCAAATACTAGAATAACTTATAGAGCAAGCAGAGGACTGCTATTGTGTATTACCAGGTTTATCAGTATTGCTCTGATTATTATGATACTGAGTAAGCAAGAGCACACACACGCTCTTTAGAACATTCTATGTAATTGCATCTGTCAGTTTATGAAGACTTTATTGTAAAGAGCAAAGGCAACAGGGAAGAAGATAATAAGAAAATAGAAAGGCTTGATTTAAAAGTAAACACAAATGTCACTCAGATGTAATTTAAGAAAACATTAAAGATAATATTCTGGAGGCTTTTTTTGTTTGTTTGGTAATGGTGTGAAAAAATATCTCCATTGCACAAAGTCTCTGATCAAAGACACATTAGATAAGGTCTTGTTCTGCTTTTTCCTTCTGCAGGTGAAAAGACCACTTTTTTATGTGAGTGACATGAGGAGAAATGAGCAGTTTTAAAACCTCAGAATATGAGAAATATTCTTGGACAAGATGGAATAAATGAAAGCTACTATCTTCAGAGGTTTTAATCAATCTTCAGCTTACAGATAGTATATTTTACACTGTCTATGGAAATTTAAGCAAATATCATGACCTCACCATGGACGAAGTAATTCCAGGGCTTCAGAGAACTTATTATTTAGAAACAAATTCAGTGCCACTGAACATTCCTCCAGAGCACTCTTGAGATCCATCTTGGATGCCCTAAAAAAAAAAAAGCAAGCTTCTTAGTTTAGTCAAATTGTAAATATAAACACAAAAATTTGTTTTCTTATATAACTGAGCAGGTGTTAGATAGCAATTGTATTGCGTTGCTCATTTTTAAAATCTAACATTACAAAAACAAGTCAGATTCTTTATCCATGCCACAGATGTATAAGAAAACTTACTAAAGTGATGTTTATGGCTTCACCATCCTGTTTAGCAGTCAATATGCAATGGAGTCATTTTTCTTAATATTTGTGTGACAAACTTCCAAGTTATTGCACCTAACCTCTCAGGTCTTAGTATACATGCAGCATCAGACTCTATTCAGATCTAAGTCTGGAGAGAGATGACAACATAATAGTTTTCGTCCAAGAAAGCAGTAAGCAGACACTCACTCTGCAAATAACTATGCCCCAAAATACTCCGGTCAGAAGCCTGCAGCCATGTCCAAAGTTTTTGTTCCTCCTAATTCACTTCACAGCAAAATTACTTGGAATTGCTTAAGAGCAAGCTATCTAACAAAACTGCTACCTCAGCCAGTTTTGTCCAATAGTTAAGGAGCGCTCATAAACTGCTCCGTGTGGAGCTGGTCACACACCAGACATTCTGGGCAGTAGCAAGTAGCTAGCAGCTACATAGCCTTTGAAGAGCGCATCTGGATCTGGAAAAGATAATCTGTTTACAGCTTTAAAACAACAGGTTTAGGCTCTATAATGGGCTTTATTCAAGAAAGGTTAAGCAGTGGCAAGCAACAGATCACATCAATGAGATGAATATTTAAGTGTTCACGATAAGAGATGAATCCTGAAAGAGGAATTTAAGAAAGATCAACTACAGGGAGTTCAGCTATTCTAAATCTGGAAGTAAAGCACACATGAAAACAAAACAAAACAGAACAAAAAAACTAAACAAAAGGGGATATTAAAATATGACTGGACAAGCTTTTACACAGAAAACCACTCTTTTTCCCACCTATCCGCTACTTTTAAGAACACTGGTTCTGCCTTTTGTATTCCTTCTGGGGCAGAAAATTGGGATAAGGCCAGATGAACTATGAAAATATTTCTTCAAGTTTGCCCTTTTTTTTTTCTTTTCCTTTTCTTTAAGACGTACATGAAAAAAACCAACAAATTTTGGTCAACTGACAGTAGAAGTATATGATCACGAACGACAATGATTTTATATAGCATTTTATCAGTGCAAGAAGAATAATCCTTATTCAAATATTTTAACAATCTTTACTAAGCTTTATTTAGGTATAGATGCAAGTAAATAGATCACAATAACAAAAATAAGAGTAACAAGTTATAAATCAGATAAAGTAACAGCAGTAATTTTTCTTCTGCTTCTGTCAAACAACTCTGTATCCTGTTGTTATTTCTATACTGCTCATCATACCCTAGACTGTACTGTAAAATATAGAACATAAACAAACAATTCACAATTCAAAGACTGGCAGCTACTCTCACCCAACACAACTTTACATAGTAGTTTCACTAACCATAGGTCTTCTCTGTTTAACTCAGAAAGCTTTACAGTGTGCATTTAACTATTAATTCATTGATTTTACTAGAAGCTATAGCTTTGAGACTGCTTCAGTTGTAGTGCTACAACTGAACTCTAAAAAAAGTGTCCATGTGATTTTCTTCTTCATTTTCCAACTCCTGAATCTTATCCAACCCTGTGTGAATTATCTCCATTAGACAGCTGATAATAAAGCGTACTCAATGACGGCAGTATCTCTCAGTAAATCCGTGCATTTGATCTTCATTTTCCCCTCACTACACACTTTCTCAAATTTCTGAATCTCACATCTCAACGAAAAATTAGAAGAGGAAGAAAGAAGAAGAGTAAAAGCACTGTTCCAAGATGGCTACAAAATTAGATGTCATTTTCATTATGACTTCAACAGGATCACGGACAATTTTAGTTTTCCCCTTTTAATAAGGTTTGCATAATCTCTTTGATTTTAGACTCTCTCTTCTAAGTCCTTAACTTAGATTAACTGATTAATCCTTCCTATCGGCTCCTCGATGAGGAGAAAAAGGAAAGTGGTTTACCAAGTATGCAGATTTTTATTAGAAAGCAGTGATTTGCCACTGACTACATAGATTTTAGGAACTTTCTCCTTCGTGTTTCGGTGCACACACACCTTTCTGTCTTGATGTTGCTTGCAATGACACTAAGAGGAGATTTTGCACTTCCTAGATATAACCTGTACTAATTTTTAAAAACTACAACATCAAAAAATACTGAATGAAAATCTCTTTAGATTATGATTTTAATACAGAAGATATTTTTTGCTGTTCTTTTCTGAAAAACTAACCCATAGACCAAGGAAGCCATGTGGGAGACACACAGATGCTCTCTTTTTATAACGCATTCACAATTTCTATAATTTTAGTTTAAGGGGAAAAAAAAGAAAAAAAAAAGAGTATCCAAGTCAACCACAAACTTGATCCGTATTTTGCATATTGTAATTTCTAAATCCAGAAAAATCACCTGTGTACCAAGTTTGGATAGCTGCCAAGGGTTGAGACTGCAACTATCCATGCTCTCAAAGCAAAATTCTTTAGGAAGTCAGAATGAAGAGAATCACCTAATACAGACGAGGAAGTACAGCACCTCCTTGGCAAAACAGAGGACTTTGCACTTCATGTAACTTTGTTCAACTGGTTCAGTGTTTTCCATTAAAGCAATCGTCAGTCATAAGTATGTTTGTGATCCCATTCTTATTACTCAATACTGTCATGATAAACATTCAAATTTACTAAATGTAATGTATTTTATTTTTTAGTGCATTTAAATGCTGAATATGTGAACAAAATTGTTCAAATTAAAGGATATATATCGCTAGCAAAGAAATGTACGTGTTTTTACATATCTTCTTTAAATGTCTTCAACAGCACACTCTCCAAAGAACAGTGATAAGAAATAAAAGAGACTCATTGTGAACAACTGAAAACTTTGCAGAATACTCGGTTTTGTTAGCTAATTCCACAAGCAGTACCTGCAAACATAGCTATAGAAAACTAATTGCTACCTCTCTGTGTTTCTATTACAAGAGAAAGGGTAAGATTTAGTCTCTGAGTAACAAAGCATCGCTGCCACTGCGAGTTCCAAGGCTTCTCTGTTCACATTTGACTTCCCAAGTTTTAGGAAACTAATTTCACACAGCATGTGCTTGATTAACAAATGGAATATATAATCTGTCTTTCCAGAGTAAAAATGGTTTGATTGGAACGAATTCTTCAAAGAAAAACAAACAAAGAAAAAAACTTAAAAGGCTTTTTAAAAAAATACTGTATATCCACTGATTGCTTCATTTTTATATTTTTTTTTAAATAAACAAAGTTGAGATTTAGCAGATGGCTAGAATGAGGCTTTATTCTCTCTCTTCTAGTATGTATTGAAATATTTACTATTAGAACAATAACCCTCAGTACGTACATAAAGGAGTATTAGTAATTGAAAGTATCAAAATCATTTACAGCTTGTTAAGTTTCTCTTCTCACCGCCTTCCCCCCCTCACACCCCAGTTAATTTAAAATGGAGCTGAACTGGTAATGACAACTAGCTCAAAATGTAGGCGAAAAAAAGTTGTTCCTCTAGTGTTTAAGATAAAGTTATTCAAGTATTTAATGAGTTCGGTAGAAACAATTATCTGTCCACACCTGGCTCGGTGTAAGATCACTCTAGGAGGGCAGTTATTGAGACTTCAAAGTACCCAGTGGAACATGCCTTTGTATCTATCTAAGATTTAGTCAGTCAACCATAATGCAACAACTTAACAACAGCTCTCTGGAAAAATGTCAGTTACCACACACAGTTACCACAGGCTCCCCAGGGCCCCATCCAACCTGGCCTTGAACACCTCCAGGGATGGGGCACCCACAACTTCTCTGGGCAGCCTGTGACAGCGCTTCACTGCCCTCTGAGTAAAAACAACCCTACTAATATCTAAACTGTATCCCCTCTTCTTCAGCTTAAAACCATTCCCCCTTGTCCTATCACTACATACCAGTGTAAAAAGTCAGTCTCTCTCTTGCTTGTAAGCTCTCTTTAAGTACTGGAAGGCTGCAATGAGGTCTCCCTAGAGACTTCTGTTCTCTGGACAGAACAAGCCCAGCTCACAGCCTTTCTTCATAGGAGAGGTGCTCCAGCCCCCTCATCATCCTCATGCCCCTCCTCTGGACCACTCCAACAGCTCTACATCATTCCCATGCTGGGGACTCAGACCTGAACGCAGTACTCCAGATGAGCCCTCAGGAATGCAGAGCAGACGAGCATGATGACCTCCCTTGCTCTCTCCTCGGGGCTGCTCTCAAGAGGTTCTGTCAGCCTGTACACACATGTGGGATTGCCCAAAACCAGATATAACACCCAGCTGCACCACCCAGCTAGGTGTCTGCAAACTTGCTGACGCTGAACTCAATCCCACTGTTGAGGTCTTCGATAAAGATGTTGAAGAACATCATAGAGAGGATACAATTTTGATGTAAAGAATCAAGAAAGTAAGATGCACTGCATCTAAAGGAATAATTTCTCAGGAAAGAACTCGCAAGTATGTGACCCTCTGCATTTACTGAAGCTTTACTAAGGAAGAATCTTTTAGATATTTTAGATATCTTTTAGATATAGTCTGTTTCCTTAACTCAAATAAAAATCACTTTGGGTTCAGTCAGAATACCAACAGATAAGACAGTAAGAAACTACTATCTATTGTCTTCTTGAGTAACATGCATGCAAGTATCTAATAGGATATTTATTGCTAAGACAATGATGACAAAACAGCATTAAAATGTATTTTCGCCAGGTAGATGGTGAAGCCTTAATACACTGTCAAAAGCTGATGCTTGTTGATGCTAATCACTGTTTCCACAACTCCAAAACAGAGCTTGCCTTTGGTAAGGAAATCCAATATTTTGCTGCTTATGTTGAAATGAAATGAATAATTAAGTTTTTCTCAGAACATAACAATAAACAGCAGTGTTGTGTCACTAGAATGTACCCAGTTATTCTGCTTTCCTGGCTGGGATGGCTTGTGTTATTTTTGGACACTGCTTTACTTTAAATGTATTTTTCCTTTGTAATGTCCAAGATCAGTGGTTATTCTGGTATCTTTAGCTGATAGGATCCTTCTTCTCCTTCCTCCTGTGCAGGACTACCATGCACGCACCCAGCGATTTTTTCATGGTTGAAATATAAATCTCTGTGTTTGATATACACTGCTATCTGTGCTTAACATAAACTCAAGCCTTCCAAGTCTTAGTGGGTTGGAATTCACTGTCTTCCTGGAAGACGTTCTCCCAGACAAGATCAAAAGCTGTATTCAACTACACATTCTCTGTCAGTTTACAAAGAAATCATTAAATCATCATTTCCTATTCAAATCATGTGAATATTAGATAGCCCAAGAGCTCAACTCTAGGGCTAGTCCTATTCAGCTTCTTTTCCATAAATAATCTGGACACAGGATTTGAACACAATCTTAACAAGTTTGCTAATGACACTAAACTGAGAGGTGCTATTGACTCCCTTGAGAGATGAGAGGCCTCACAATGGGCTCCTGAACAATGGGCATTCAACCATTGGGCAATCAATGGCATGAAATTCACAAAGGGTGTTTCTGTTGTGCTTTGGACAGTAATTACAAGACACAAGCATAGACTGCGAGACAGCTGGCTGGAGAGCAGCTCGGCAGAGAAGGATCTGGGTGCCAGTGACACTAGGTTAAGTACAAGCCAGCAGTGTGCCCTGGCAGCCAAGAGAGCAAACCTCATTTTGAGGTGCAAGAGACACAGCACAGCCAAATGGCCAAAAGCAGTGATTATCCCGCTACATTTGGTGTTGGTGCAACCTCACCTTAGATACTGTGCACAGTTCTGGGCTCTACCACATAAAAGGATGTTAAGGTACTTGCAAGTGTGCAGAGAAGGTCACCAAAGCTGGTACCAGGGCAGGAAGGCATGTCTAGTGAGGGGAGGCTGAGCACATTCAGGTTGCCAAGCCTACAGAAGAGGAAGCTGAGAAGCGACCTCACTGTGCTGTAACTTTTCAATAGCCATGAAGAGATCAGAGATCAAGATCAGATGATCTCTGAGGACTCCTTCCAACTGAACTATTCAATGTCTTTACATGCCAAAACATTCTTCACATCCTCTTTGCTTACCTTATGATTTAGCAAGGATCCAAAACACTTAAAATGCCATTACCACATCACTACTTACTTATCTCAAATGACCCTGACACTGCATTACTGCAGCAGAAAAGATTTCTGCCCCTGGCATCGTTTTTGCTGCATTTTTAATTCAGAGTACTGACTCAAAACAGCAGTGATGTACAGGACTGCACTGGGACTTTTTATATCTGCAGCTAGGAACTGTAAAGATATCCAATCTCTGGCGGGAATAATTTTCATGTTAACCTGCTTCCATGTGTAACCATCATACCCGAGCAAGTATACAGAGAACTCAGCTATTGGTTCTGCTACCTGGAAATCTCCAGATATTTTTCTTCATAGTTTTAAACTCACTATTCCTCACCCTTGAGAAGAAAAATCTGTTTCACTGTCCTGATCATTCATCACTCATATGAGTCAATCAATAGTAATATTCTACTCTTCTGGTTAGAGGAGTGCAAAAATCTAATTTGGGTAGTTTCCTAATGGGCAATGTTATTCGCTATCACTCATCAATCCCTCACACAGGCATTAAGTTGCAACACAAGTAGAAATCCCATCAGATAAACAGTGAGATATTTTACTGGTGTACTACCTACCTACCACAGATAAAATAGTAAATACCCACCAGCAGTTTTATGAGATGAAATGAAGGTTACAGTAACCTTTTGCTTACAAAAGAGTTGGGTCATTTACTTTGTCTTCTTTAGAACAAAGTCTATTATGTCCGCAGTTGGAAAGTTTGCAAGGTTCTTGGTAGTACAATTCAGACTCACATACTGTGAAAGTTAGAAATGGCCATGGAAGCAAGGACTGTAGCTTTTAGCTATGCTGGATTATTTTCTTATTGCAAGAGAGTACTCTTAAAACACTCAGAAAGGTGGGATTCTTTCTTGTTTTGTTTTGATTTTTAAAAACAGAAGCAGAGACAGTTTTATATCAGTTTTATCTCCATAGTAGATTGTGCACACATCCCTTCATGAGAAACATGGATTTTGCAAATGTAAAATCTGTGCAGATTATACATTCAAAGGAAATGTTGCTAACTTATGGGAAACATTCACAAAAATTTCATTCTGTAGTAAGACAGACTTGATGAAATAATTACTTTGAAGGCGTAATGCCTTCACTGTTTCAGAACTTCATCAATGCACGCTGTAGTCTGTGTGCTCAACATTTATTAAGGAAACAACATTTATTAAGGAAACAACATTTATTAAGGAAACAACATTACTCAACTTCTGGCCAAAATTGTGAACAGGCAGAGGTTACACTGAAAGTTCACTATATTATGATCCATTCAAAAATTGTCAGTTTTCTAAATCAAACAAATCCAAACAACAAAACAAGAACACAAAACACATAACACATACCCTAGCCCCCGGCTGAAGGATGAGGAAGAAGATATGTTAAGTACTTGCCAGGCCACTTTCAAGAATTTACCAGCAGTTCTGGTTGACCAGCAAGACCCCAGATGACTGCAGACTGATGACTTTCATGTCTGTCTGCAAGAACAGTCAGAAGGATGATCCAGGGAACTGAATCTGTCAGCCTGAGCTCAGTACCTGGGGAAGTCATGCAGCAGATCATCTCGAGTACCATCACAGCACAGGATGTGGTGCAGGATAACTAAGTGATCTGACCCAGTCAGAAAGGGTTTATGAAATGTCTGACTAACGTGATGTCCTCCTACGACAGGATGACCTGTTTAGTGGACAATGAGAAGGTTCTGTCTGCTGTTTACTTGGACTTTAACATGGCATTTTATACTCTTTCCCACAGCCTTCTCCTGGAGAAAATGGCTGCTGCTTGTTTGGACAGATGTCCTGTTCACTGGTTAAAACTAGCTGGATGGCTGGGTCCAAAGGGTTGCTGTGAATAGGCTTAAATCCAGCTGGCCATCAGTCACAAGTCATTCCTAGGGCTCAGAATGAGGGCCAGATTTTTTTTCCAATATCTTTTTCAACAATATTGATGAAGGGATTGAGTGTCCTTTTGTTAAGTTTACAGATAACACCAAGTTGTGCAGGAGCGTTGATCCACCTGTGGGTAGGGAGGCACTGCACAGAGAACTGATGTCAGTTCACACCATTTGTTATTTTGGAAAAATCATAATAGTAACACTTTCACTCCTCCCTACAGGCTTTACTGGACACTGCAATTAAATTAATATTCCATAAAAGAAGCAAACCACATTACTCTTACCCAAGTAGGAGTTTATGTTTTACTTGATTTCTGGAGACAGCAGGTAGTCATCTATCCACAAAATAGCACTAGTAATAGCAGAAGACAGAAATGCTATGCCATGAGAGAATTTAGTTCAGTTGGCTTGTACTTTCACTCCCAACGCTATTTCATTATCAGCTACTAGCAGTTAGTCTGTTATTTTTAAGTCTAAAACCATGAATTACACTGCTGTTACTGCAATACTAAGACAGTTGCCTCTATTAGCACTTACATGATCAAGCAATATCATAGCTAGTATATTTTAAAAGTTAAATTCCTTCTTCCCCCTCATCTTTCAGTGGAAGCAGAAATGTTGATGCAGAGAGAAAAGAAACCCTAGCTAACTGTTACTATAAATTTGTATATATAATCAGCAGAAAGCATCAAAATGTCAATTTTCAAAAGAAACAGTTGCAAAAAAGAAAGAAAGAAAGAAAGAAAGAAAGAAAGAAAGAAGGAAAGATGAAACTATCAGAAAGAAAAACATTAAGAAGTACTGAAGTATCCGTGTGAGAAATGAAGTCATTGCTCCTAGTGAAAAATCAGGAATTATTAAATTATGCATGAAAATAAGGAGGACTTTAGCTTCTCTCTTAACATCAAAATTTCCAAGAGTTAAAACTGACAACTTTTCACTGAGTACTGGAATTTCAGCAAGATAACATTTTAACTCATCAATAAATACTGCTGCTGAATGTTTGCCACTGGAAAAGGGGGCTGCTGAATGTTAATAAGCATTGTGCTAACTACTACCTCTGTAATTGTCTGAAGATGATTGTGTAACACTTCTGCTCTCATTATCTGTGCCTGGGTGTTCTAAGAGCACATGGCAATGTCCTCTCAAGCTGCTAACCACAGTAGACTCTTATGCCAATTAATTACATGGGTCATTACTTTCAGACCTTCTGTAAAAAAATTTGCCGTGCAGCTTTTCTGTACTCTTTTCAGACTGTTTCATTCGATGTCCCTCTCCTGAAACAACATTTAAAACCCCTGTCAGGTTCAACAAAACTGAACAGAATTCAACTCTGAAAACATAAACAGGGAGGTAAAAGAGACCCAGAAGCACATTCTTGTAAGAAAATTGGCAGTTTTATTCAACTCTGGAAAATTCATATAAGTGAGACCATTCGCTACGTAAAGAAACTACAAAAAGGTTTTATTAAAGTTCCTATCTCATCAGACATACATGATCTAACAAAGATGACAGATGGTAGCTAGAAGAAGCTTTATTCCTCATGGATCAGAAGTCAGGGAGAAATGTTGGCACTTCAAGAGGGGTGTCTGGCCTCCGTTCCTGATTTAATATAGTAAGGTTTATGAAGTTCAGAAAGGCTAAAATTAGATATACACTACAGGAGACAAGGGCTTTATTTTAGGAAGTACTACTCCTTGTATCAGCAGTAGGAATAGAGTTGTGTTTGTTCTAGATAAAAGGAAATTCATCGCCTACAGTACCACTTCACAAGAACCTAGTAATGAAATGCAATGAAGTGACCAAAAGATTTTGCTCCCTCCCAAACATTTGCTCTAATATACATCTATTACTTCACGGGGTAGTGGAGGCAGATAAAAGAAGTTTCCCAATGGTGTTTCACACCAGAAACATTGTATTTATTTAGCTGTATATTTATTATTAATGTAGTCCCTCCATAGCACACGAAAGCATCCAATTGCTCTGTTCTCACATATGCTGTACAGATGCAACAATATGATTGAAGAAGCACAAGGCAAGAAAACTGAGGTAAAGCTCTTCATCTACTGAAGTCCCAAATGGCACAGAAAATAAAGGGTTAATATTAAACTCTTCTTACAGGGTGACCAGCATCTGTCATTGCCAACATCACAGTGCACCCCTCTGAAAGTCAAAGAGAAGCTACAGTGATGACCAAAAAAAGGAAAAGGAAAATCACCTTTATCTGCTCTTACCTACTATTTACTTCAACAGCAATTGGCACTGCACATGCACAGTAAACAAAACACACATTTTCCATAACGAATCAGCCATACTGTGAGAAAAAAGACACTGCAAAACCCAACACTGCTACCATTTACCTATCTGAATATGCACATATAATTAATATAATCACTAGTGTAATTGTGATAGAAGCCTATTCAAGCAAATGAAGTATGACTTTAATGCAACCTTGCAAAACATACGTAACCCCAAACTTAGCCAGCAAAAAAAAAAAAAAAAAGATCTTGAGAATTTTAAAGGGACCACTTTGATGGGGGGGAGAGAGAGAAAAAAAAAACAAAGCAGTGTTGGTCTGCAGGTAAAAAAGTAAAAATTTGCTTCACACTGTTCTGTTGGACACTAATAGAAATGCATACCATTATAAAAGGTTGTTATCAAATTTACTAACAAAACACAGTAATTCAATAGTATATTTAGGTGTACATTTTAGCATGTGATATGTTAAATTTATTTAACATGCTGAAATTGAAATTGTTACATTATTTAGCATGTTGACATGCAGATAAACTGAGAATTTACTATGTTTGAATACCCCATATCAGTCTAATACCTTATATGAAATAATCCATTTGAGGTCAATGCAAGATACAGTGTGCAAAAAAATGAACATCTGATTGTGCTAGAGAACAATACAGTCAAAATTTAATATGCAGCATAGATGTATAGCTACATAGTTAAAAATAATAAAAAATCAATCTGTTCAGCATTTCCCATATGGAGTAGGACGTAAGAAAACAGTTTCAAGAAGAGAAAAGAGCTTTGAAAAGAGCTAGCACATAGAAGTAATAATAACTGCTTATTGACAGATTTACACAAAATGAATAAAAAAGTCCACTTATCTTGCCACAGAAAAGATAAGAAATAAATCATCCAGCAAGTAGGACACCAAATCAGGCCAGATGTTTATGGGACTTGCACTGCGTCACACAAATACTGGCTTAGATCCAAGCAGACAATTAGGGCAGTGTGGTCCTACTAACAGGACCGTTCTACCTAACTTTAAAACAATTTATCTGAATTCATCAAATAGTAAGCTTACAGCCATTGTTGGAGACCTTACATTTCTACAATCTGTAAAAAACACACTGCGTTATACATAGCATTTAGTACTTAAACAGCACAGAACTGCATTCCATTAAATAAATTATTCAAGTCAAAAATTATACTACCTCAAAGGCTTAATCAGTACACCTACCAAGAAAAGATATAATCTGCAAGTGCAGAAAATGACTACAGGACTTACACTGTCCTTCAACTGCCACATTTTAAAGAACAGCATCCCAAAATACACACCTTGCGGTGTTCTACAATCCACAGCATCCTCGCTGATTAAGCACTGACATCAGCAGAGAAGCTGCTGCTTGCCAGAAGCATTGTTCACCACTGCAAAGTGCAGAGGAGAAACAATTATTTCTTAAATCGATACTGAACATAACATAACCTTTTTCTCTCCTCTCCGAGAAACTCAATCTAAACTACAATATTTTATTTAATCTTCAGCATACCTGCTAAAGTAGATTTCCACAGACAAAATCCCATGTATCTGGCTATCACAATTACATTTTCAGTAACTAATAGGCAGAAATAATGTACTTACAGAGCTAATTTGGTTAACTTCAGGTAAGTAAATATAGTCCTTAAGCAAAAATAAGTGCTTCTTCTTTCACTGTCCCTTTTCCACCACACATCAAAAAGACAGGAAAAAAAGCACGCAGAGAAAACTGTTTTACTCCTCAGCATCCGTGAGGTTCCATTAATGAGTTAAAGCAAAAAGAATAGAGGATAAAAGTTCACAAGCCAGCAGCTGGCATCTGAGGCACTCTCCATAGCTGAATTTAAAAGAAATGTCAGTTAGAGTGGCAGCAGCTACAGTCAATGCTGGAAGCTGATGCCTCTGCGGGAAGAGAATGCTGGGAGATTTTCCCAATCTGTGCTGCAGCCTAATTCTAATCCATCACTCCTAACTGCAAGGAGAAAATGGAGACAGGAGGAGCGCAAAGTGATTTATATTTAAAGACAAAAAGGAAGTTGCCTCAGTGCTCACTGAATAATTCTATCACCTTTTCTATTAAGTCAGACAGAGAAAGAGAAGTATACTAATGCAAACGCAGTAAAAATAGAACAAACGTGCAGGAGTTGGGAGCAAACAGCCCTCTGTGGAGAACTAACTGGCTTATGCTGGATTTTCACTATTTCATACTCCTCACACAAATCAACGATTTTGCTTCTCCTTTGACACTCTTTTTCCTAGAAATTCAAATTTTTAGCTAAAATCCCAAGACTTCAACAAAGCAACAGCTCAGCTGATATAAAAAATTAAGTTATCTTCAGGAATATCAGTAGCAACAGGACAAAGTAGGAATCAGAAGCAAGCAGGAATAGTTTCATCCCTTAGGTCTAGTCTCTCCAGATGAGAGAGGAGAAAGCTCAGCCCATGGGTGCTATGGGGAAGAAAATTAAGCCATGCCTCTCCCCTCTTTCCATCTCCCCCCCTTTGTCTTAACTCCCCCCCTCCACCCGCCTTTCTCCACCTATTGTTACCTTTTAAAAACGTTCTTTAAAGCTATAGCATGGGGGCTAAAGAAGATCTATTCACAACTGTGACCGCTGTGAGGAACTGAGCTTTGTTCAAAGAAACTCCTCAGGGAAAGCCATTAGAACAGTACAGTAAACAATAGCTTTGCATTTACTGAAATTTGTCACAACAGATGGGTATTAAGCAATATGTGAAACGTATCTATTTAAAAAAAAAAATCACTTTTCAAAACACGTGAGAATGTATTTTGCATCAAACAAATACTGGGAAGCAAACACACGCATCACACAAACACTAGGAAAGAGTTGCACGTTATTTCCTGAAACCCTGGAGGAAACCAGGGGCTGCAATCAGGTAAGACAAACCAGACAGTACGAAGGATTTTATTAATATGTGCCAGTAATTGTTCACTCAATCAGGAAAAAAAAAAAAAAAGGTAAAAATAAGGCGAATTTTGGCTCAGCAAAGTATGTGTAATAAATACCATTCTCAAAGAGTATCCATGAAGAAATCAGAAATTGTATTATTAATACCTACCACTCTGACACTGCCTTCCAAGCCAGCAATGGCTAAGTGTATGGGTTTTTTTCCCCATACAACTGATTCCACCACAGCTTCTCAGTACTTTCACTAGCTCACCACCAAATTAATGCTTGTCCCATAAGACACCCATAGGAACACAGCATGCCATTGACTACCTATAACTGATCCACAGTACAACCATGCGTAAGTTAAACTATGACTCAGCAGCTCAGTGTCCCCAACCAAATACAGTTCTGCTGCCAGCCCAATTTCACATCTCTGCTGTTCTAGAAACTTTGTAATACCTCATTCGTTTGTTGCTGCTGCCTTTCTTTTTCTCCCCTTTTTAAGAAGACAATGACATGTGAATTGCATTTCAAGGTCATCACGAAATACCAATATTTGGCCTGAAGACACCAACTCAAACAAGTGTTGCACCAGAGACAACAGGTGTAGTTGCAACAGAATAATTAGCAATAACCCAATTATTGCCCACTCAAAACCCCTCAAACTTAAGCAAGTTATATTAGGCTTCTGTCCGGACTACTGCTGTTGCAAATCTTTAGACTAACAAAATAAAGTAGCTAGCATACCATACTTACATAACTCTGAAAATGTTATTACATTCAAAAAAAAAAACCAAAAAAACAAAAAAACAAACCATAAAACTTTTATCACAAATAGTTAACAGCTACTTCTCACTGCTTTACAGCAATGTAGAGAAAAACATAGTTATTACACATTCTTGGCTCCCTGAATTCAAGTTTGAATTTAGAGCCATTTCTTCAGCTCTTCAGCCTCCTTAACTGACAAAACACAGATACATGTGCAGGTATAACCGAAATCTTAACTACACTTCTGAGATTACAAGGATAACCTGCTCTAACTTCCTTAAACACTTCTGGCCCTTAATCTATCACCCCAGTAATACCACACAGAGCTGCTTTGGTAGGATCAAGGATTAACTGAATCCAGCTTTGGGTAGGAAAAGGAAATGCAAAAGGAACGATAATACAACAGTAAAATGTGGGCACTTTCGCTGGAATCAGTAAGGATAGAAAATTCTAAGAAATCCATTCTTCATCAAAACTCATCGGTCTGTTTCTCTGTAGAATTCTAGCTTCAATATTTCCTCTATTTCATTGTTCAGTTATATTTACAGGAGATCACACTATTTTTCCAGTTCTCCCATCAATGGTACAATGCGTGATCTAGTGAAAGAACTCTCTACACAAAGAGAGCAATGTGAAGACCGCCTCTGTAAGTGAACTGATTGCAGCACTCAGGCAGACTACGTTTCTTCCCAAAGACAACTAGAGGGCTTCCTCTATAAAATAAATCCAGACAGTTACCATAATATTGTTACTCCAAATTTGTTGTTGCTAGTTTAAATAAGCCCTTGATAAATGGGTGGTAATTGAACATGTTTTCTTGCCTTTACCTTAGAGAAAAATATTGCACACCCACGAGACTATTGGAAAGTATGATAATTTGATGGTAACTTATTCCTGTCACATAAAGATGACACTTTAAGGAAAAATTAAACGAAACGAGAGAAAAAATCAAAGTAATTAACATTTCGTATAAGTTTCTAACAGATGGAGAACTTCGGAGGAGAAAATACATACAAAAAATATCAATGACAACGGTCAGTACAGTACTACGCATAATACGACTAGAAGCTGGAAAGAGCTCATGCCTTCTAATGATCTTCTTGTAAAGATATACATTCCACATTCTAACAGAAAACATGGATTTCTGTATTCCATAAAAAGAATTTATGAATAATCTGGGGGCAGAAATAAGGTTAGAACTATATTTGATAGCTTTTACACCACAAAATTCAGATACTGGTGAAGCATTTTAGCAAGAATTAAAAGAAAAAATTACAGATCTGTTGTATTCATGCATGTTTTTGAAACTATAGAGCCTTTGCAGCTAATAACATCAAGTTACCCTATAAAATAGACTTGCACAACACTTACAGCAAGCAGACACTCGAATGGAAGCACAGCAAAATATGTGGTAAGCAGCAGCTTACCACCACAAAACTTAATTACTGGCAGAGGTTTGAAATTTAAAAACAGAAAGATCCATTTGTTTCAAGTTACTCAATCATTTTGCAAAAGGAGATGCTAGTACAAAAATAGTTCTGAGTTAACACAACCACATAATGGAAGATTTAGTTTCATGTTTATCCCGCCTATCCTCCCTGTGAGGTTGAACATGCTATACCAAAAATTCTAGCCAAGACCTAGAAAACTCAGTAGCTAAGTTCAGCAGAGAAGATACTATGTCACGTGCCACTGTTCCTTCTAAGCAAAATGGCAGAATGACTGCTAGTAGCCTTACTTTAACTCCAGTCAATATAGAAATCTATTTACACTTAGTGATCCACTCATATTTCTGTAAGCCAAGGGCACCAGCTGAACATACCTAGAGTAGCTAACACAAGTAAAAGATAACAAAAGAGTCTAGATAAAGAGTCTAATCCATTTAGACAATCAGAGCAAAGACTGATTTCCTCCTGGACTCATCCACAGATACAGCAGCCAGCAATAGAGATTTAGGGAAGGATTTCACCCTCTTAAGATAACTCATTGTCCTTTTAGCATTCAACTTTATACAACCTATCCATAGTTCAGCAATAATAACAATTTAAAAAGTGAATAAAGACAGTCAAAGAGAAGATAATGCAACAAAATTATTTGCTAGTACTTACTGAAGCAATATACAGACCAATGGTTCTTTATAGAATTTGAGAAAGGAGAAAGCCTAGTTAAGTGATAAATCCTGGACAGATGCAGAAGAATATACATAGTTCTACATAATGTCCACAACTGAAAAGTAGCTAATTATCTAAACAGAGCAAGTCATGAGCAGCTAGTATTCCAAGAATATCCTATTCTTATTGTTCAAATCTTCACAAGTCTTCCCTACAAGCTTTATTTTCCAAGCAAGTAATGTACACTAATTATGGCAACTGTCTGATCACACTCTTAATCTCTTAACCTATTGACCAGTGTCAACCAACTAAATTTTACAGAACCATAGCAGGTCTGAGAGATAATTTAAGTCAAGATCTAGGTAGTGCAGAAATGCATGAAATAGGGACCCACTGAGGGAAAAGTTGCAGCATAATACTTGCACTGACCTGCTGAAAAATGAAACTGCACATTGACCATCCAGGAGTAAGGAAGATGCATGTGGGGGAAGGAGGGGTAACTAGGTCATGAGGACATGTACAGGGAAAGCTTGAGTCATCTGGTAGGGGAAGGTGTAAGTTCATAAGACAGTAATCACTATGACACGAGGCTCAGTTCACTGCTCATGGCCCATTCCTCTCTCACCTACAGTAAACACATGTGAACCAGAAGAAAGTGCTAACAGAAACACCTGAAACTTACTGTAGCTTCAGCAGAATGTTTAAGTGTAAAAAGAAGTTGACACGGTTAATCACTAATGCTTTTCAGAATCCTGCAAAACTTTAATAGGTAGGCAATTTCCTTTCCCTTCCTTTTATCCAGGATAGTTAAGAACTCAAACGTCTTTAATACTGCTGACTAAGCAGAAGTCTTCAACAACCTCCTCACTACCTGCAAATATCTAATGAAAGCTACTCAAAGCCAGTAGTAAGGTATAAAACTAACAAAGGTCCTTCCATACTATAACATTCCTACAGTCCTATTTTAGATTCCAAATCATGTTTTGCATTAATATTACAGTTGAATCCAAATTTCTAAATTAGACTGAAAAGATCTTAATAGTTGGAAGAACAGTGCTGCTCAGACATGTACTCCTGGTATCTTTCACCAGTTAACTGCCACCAGATAATTCAAATGGAACAAAATGTAGTTCAAAACTACTAAAATTCAGCTCCAAGTAATTATCCCTCTTTGGAAGAAAAAGCTTAAAAAAATTAAAAAACAGGATTACATAGTAATATTAAAACCCATACGTTGTATAAGTTGGAATAATGGCAGAGATTTTAGAAGTATGCATAGAAAACTATGAATACTTTCTCTTGAATATTACTAGCCCCTTCATTCACACTTAAGTCCAAAAATACACTCAAGAAATAAGGACATTCAAAGCCCAATGTGGGAAAATCTCATATACTTGCCTGTTAATCTATACATTCTGCTGGATTTGAGAAGACCACTGCTTCCTTGATTTCAGCAAATTAATAGGAAAGCACATCTCTCTTATCGCTAAAGCATTATTTAAACAGCTGTCTGTTTAGGAGAGGCATTGCCAAGTACACCTGGGCAGCATTTATGAGTCTGAACACAGTACATTTTAGTAGGTATCTTGAGAGCTACAAAAAGTGAGGTCTTTACTGGTTCAGTAGCCTGCCAAATAATATGACAAAGGTTAACCCCCAAATTATTTCAGGGCTAAAGCTGTTATCTCATATTTGTGCTACTCAACCAACCAAAGAAACAGAAGACACACTCCATGAAGAACGTTCAGCACACAACACACATCTCATGACAAGGCAGCATGCTAGGCTTCCGAAAGGATGACAAACACTGCCCTTTCCATCTATGGCAGTTTTTTTTAGTACAGCCTATTTTAACACCACATGCAATCATCACTCATAATTTCAGACTCTGTTTAAATGCCGTTCTTGTCCATACTATGTAACTAAAGGTTTTCTGATGTAGCTGTTCTGTAAACTTAAACGGTTCTTGAGGTGTGAAGATGAATTTATGCATTATTTTCTACATAAAATACAGAAGTAATCAGAAAAAGATTAGAAAAATGAATAAGAGCTCAGTGAATGCAGTTAGTCACACTGCATGTTCTCCTAGTCCTGAAAAAGAATCTGTTGCACAGCTGCCCAGCTCTCTTTTCCTTTTCTAATAACCATAAGGATAGGTTATAAAGTTCACACTGTGATCTCTCAACTATTACTCCACAAGAACTGTAGGTGGTCCTACGTTACTGAAACAGGCTGAACTAGAATCTGTGCAGTCTAAACAAATGGAAAATTTGTTTTAAAACATATATATATTATATATATATACATATTATATTTACATATACACATATATTATAGACAAAATGTATATATAAATACATATATATAGATGTACCTAACTACATTACGGAAAAATATCTGTGCAACAGTTGGTGTAGCAATTTCCATTTAAAAGTATTGTTTTGGTAGTCAAGTATTATGTGTCATCCAAACTTTTTCAACTTATGTAAGTTATCTTTTTCTCACTATGCAGAAATTTGCCTGCAGCTGTCAGCATGCAACAAAGCTGCTAAAATTGTTAATTCTTTACAACTTTCTCATTTGTTGACAAGCACTTCATCATATACATCAACCTAATTACACTTCCATTTCCCAGCTCTTGAGACCTTGTAACTGCTCTAGAAAATATGAAGTTGGTGCATATAAAACCATTTTTCACCGAGAAGGTGTGCATGCAGTATTTCATTACTGTATACCGTTAAAAAAACAAACCCACAATTTATAAAATGTTACTTACACAGGGATGTCTTCAAAAGCATCTTCAAAATTTTCCTGGAAAAGAAAGAAAGGGTTTCAATCAATACTCTGTGTATACTCAGGGACCCTTTATGTAACACAGTAGAAATTTACGTTTACCAGGCAGCATTCGTTCTGCAATACAGAGTAATTACTGGATTATTCATAGTCCTGCTTTCAGTGCAAATCATCACCCAAATACATTTTCCATAGGCTCACGACACTAGAGTACAGTTTAATGGTAAGTATAAACATAGATTTTTCTCCTCTCCAGACTCTTAAACCTCCACTGTTCAAATTACTGAGGGAAATACAGTCTTACACCTCACGAATGTGGTATGCAAAGGAATAAAATGATACAAAACTTAAACAGCATTCTTAGTGTAATTTACCACCAATAACACAAGCATCATAATGCCTGCAACAAATTTTCAAAAAAAGAAGTGTTTGCAGAACAAAAACAACACTGAAAGAAAGCAACTTAAGTTCCTTAAATACCATCCTTGTGTATGTAGCTGAATTTCCACCAATTACAGTTTCCTTTAAGGTTATCCACTCACTTAAGATGATGCACGCACCTGGAATATTATTAAGAGTTCAATGCTGGTGAGATGAAAGATAGTTTATGTGACATTTACCCTAAGCGTGCTAATGTGAGATTTAAGCTAACATTCAGCAGTACTTCAGAAGACAAACCTAGGCTGCATGTATTTTAAATTTCTCTGCCAACTCATCAGAATAATCAAATGGTAATGATGGATCAGATGCTCTTTCTCGTCTACAGGAGAAGTTGAGGAACAGTGATCCACTTTCCAAAAAACATTACTTGTATTTTTATCTAAGGGAGATTACCCATTCAGAGTAATACTGCTGAACAGTTGAACATGCTACTACAGCAAGTTTCAAAATACTGCAATTGCATGTTACTTTTGCCTGCAGCTACCACTGCCAACGACTATCATAAATGTATTTAAAGAAACGTCATTAACAGACTGCCTAAATGCTCTCTTTCAAACTAGGTTTACTGTCTGTATTACAGTAGGCAGGGATAAGGACTATTCTGAAGAGTACAGTAGCCAATTCAGAAGCAAATAAAATGACATCTGATCTGAGAAGAGTGGAACCAAATTTCCAAAAGCAGTATGGATGTCAACAGGAACAAATATCCTAAATAAAAATCCTGTTACCCATGTCTCACTCCACACAATGACGGAAGTTAGTCTTATAATAAAGTGCTTCTCTGAAGAGTCCGTTTGCCTCCTTGATCCATTTCAAGAGACAGGAGGAGAAATTCAGCAACATAAACACACTCGGAGCTTTTTTTTGAGTATGCTTCCACTTTTTTTACGGGAAGAAACTGAGTTTTTATCTGATGTTTGCAGAGAAGAGCAGCAATCAGAAGTCTGTATCAGTGTGGAAAAACTCCACTAACATGGATCTCTTCTTGCCTGCTCTGTACACTCGGCAAGGAACACATCAGTCTGTCTGCTGATTTTTGTTTCCTGCTATTCATACTCATTAAGTACTCCTCTAAGCTTTTAGTAGATGAAGAACAACAATGACAGTTTTCCCATTTCAAATCATAGAGACTAGTCACGACCTCTCAAAATTTCTTGTGGGGGTTAGAAACGTTCCTGAAGGTGACTCTGACACTTAAAAGAAAAAAAAAAAGTATGGCTTTCTTCCTGAAGTTCTCTGGCCCCTCAATCCCACTGCATGTAAAAGATGTTTTAAAGAGGCATTGAATATGTCATCTTGTTCAGTCTCATACAAGCTTGTAGTGAATTTCATGCAATGAAAATGTTCAAGGCATTAGATGAGAAATGTGGCCATTTGCTACAACATTCCATGTCAACTACAGAAAAAATAAAAGCCTCCCTGAAGTATCAGTATCTCAAGTGGTATAAGAAAGAAGGGGACAGACTCTTTAGCAGGGTCTGTGATGACAGGACAAGGGGAAATGGTTCAGACTAAAAGAGAGCTTTAGATTGGATCTAAGGAACAAGTATTTTGTGATAAGGGTGGTCAGGCACTGGAATAGGTTGCCCAGAGATGTGGTGGACCCCCCATCCCTGGAGACATCCAAGGTCAGGCCGAGTCAGGGCTCTGATCTAGCAGTAGGAGTCTGTGTTCATTACAGTGGAAATGGACTAGATAGCCTTTAAGAGTTCCTTCCAACTCAAACAATTCTATGATTCTCAAATATAGGTGAAAATACTGCAATTGAAATACCTGGAATTGATTCTCCCAGATCAAGTTCTGAGATTTGTCAAGTTCAAATGTTTCAAAAGCACTCAGAAAACATTCAATTTCCTCCAAGCAGTCTGTTACAAATTTACTTGTGAATTAAGACTGTTCAACAACAGAAAATATAGAGCACCTGAGGTATAGATAATAAAGGTATAGATAAATGTAGGCCTGCCTGAGGGTAGGGAGGCCCTTCAGAAGGTTCTAGATAAGCTGGATCACTGGGCTGAGGTGAATGGGATGAGGTTCAACAAGGCCAAGTGCCGGGTCCTGCACTTTGGCCACAACAGCCCCATGCAGCGCTACAGGCTTGGGGCTGAGTGGCTGGATGACTGTGAAGAGGAAAGGGACCTGGGAGTGTTGGTTGATGCTTGGCTGAACATGAGCTGACAGTGTGCCCAGGTGGCCAAGAGGGCCAATGGCATCCTAGCCTGCATTAGAAATAGTGTGGCCAGCAGAAGCCTGGAGGTAATCATCCCCTTGTACTCAGTACTGGTGAGGCCGCACCACAAGTACTGTGTTCAGTTTTGGGCCCCCCACTACAAGAAAGAAATTGAGGTCCTGGAGCGTGTCCAGAGAAGGGCAACAAAACTGGTGAGGGGTCTGGAGCACAGGCCTTATGAGGAGCGGCTGAGGGAGCTGGGATTGTTCAGTCTGGAGAAGAGGAGACTCAGGAGACCTCACTGCACTCTACAACTTCCTGAAGGGAGGCTGTGATGAGAAGGGGTTTGGCCTCCTCTCCCAGGCAACAAACAGGACCCAAGGAAACGGCCACAAGTTGTACCAGAGGAGGTTTAGATTAGACATAAGGAAAAACTTCTTCTCTCAGAGAGTGATCAGGCACTGAAATGGCCTGCCCAGGGAGGTGGTGGAGCTGCCGTCCCCGGCAGCGTTCAAGAAGCAGCTGGATGAGGAGCTACGAGATATGGTTTAGTGGCTTGTGGTAGCAATGATAATGGGAAGACAGTTGGACTAGATGATCTTGTAGGTCCTTTCCAACCTTGTGATTCTGTGATTCTATGAGTGAAGAGTTACATAAAGCACATTTTTAACATGTAAAGCCATAAAAATGTGCATATATTATATGCATACATGTATTAAAAAAACAAAAATCAAGTGGTTTGTAAATGTTCATTCAGTCACTACCGCAGAGCTACTATAAATGCACAAAACTGGAAAGATCTACATCACTGTAAACTACTAACTAGATCACATGAAACCCATCTCTGTTTAAAATACATATATGTATGTCATTTTTGCAATTTTAAAAAGGTATTAATAACAATTATAGCACAGTTATGAAAGTTTGCTCATGTGATACACTGAATAGTTTTAAAGAGGTAACTCATACTTTTTTTTATATTAGGAATCTGCCAACTAAACATAATGAAAAACAGTTGTCATCGAAAGAACATCATTAAATTGTTTCTAATTGAATTTCCCAGAATGCTTCTTTTTGTTCAATACAATTTCTAATCAATTTCCAAGAAATGAACATAATTATTCATGGCTGAAGATTTCATTAGAACTGGTGGAAAGCTAAACAGAAGAACAAGAAAACACTACCTTTAACTGATTGAGATTGAGGAGTAATCAATCTAGAAGGAGGAGCTGCACATAGAAACAGGCTGAGGCTGTACTACGTAAAGCAACAATGCTGAAGAAGGCTCAGAGGCAATTTTGACAAGCAATTCAATATGAATTCCTACTGTTACTGTGATCCATAAGTGAATCAGCAAACAGTAGAAAAAATAAGTCAGGATGCAACACAGAACATGAAAACGGTGAAGCTTTGCTCCTTAGAGTTCAGCCTTCCTGAAGGTTGATTAGTATTTAAGAATACAATTAGAGATTCCTCCCAAAATAGTTCAGGAACTAGAACACATGGCTTATTTTAAGAGCTTTTCAGAAAGTTTAATCATTTTGCAGAAATATTTTTTTTCCATCGTCTTTGCAGCAACACATGCTTCAAAATTTCAAACAGAAGCTGCACGAGCAAAACAAAAAATAAAAAGGAAAGTGATTCTGAGAACTTGTCCAACACTTCGTTGCACAGGATACCTTTCCTTCAAACTAACTATTAGATGATGGCCATGTAAGGACAGAATTCAACAATTCTGTTTTGCTGTTTATATTTATGTATATAAATTACATATATATAAACACAGAATGTGTGTATTTCAGTTCAGTTTTTGTCTCTTCATGCCAGTGCTCACTCAAGTAGCAGTTGACTTCTTTGTGCTTACATATTATTTCAAACATACTTTAGCTTTAAATATGATCCAGTTCTTAAAAATTATCTCTCAAGAACGCTTTGCATAAAACATCAGTGCTTTTCTAGAGAGTGAGATCATGGAGGAGCTGTGTTTTGCTGAAAGTTTTCCACAGCAGATGAAAAACTTCAGCTGTTAGAAGCCACAGATGCAAGTCAGTAGTTCAGACTCACTTATTAAATCTCAAGAACACAGAAAAGCATATCATGTTCAAGATCTTTATTAACACGGATAAGTTGGTCAGGAGTCATGCTTTAGCCAAACAAAAAACAGCAACAACCCCACATCCAAAAAGAAAACAGGAATCAACTATTTACTCTTTCTGTACTTCATCCTTTTAAACAATTTTTCACAAACGTACATACTGTCAAAGAATGATTATCTAAATAATGTCATTGTGAAGTGAGGGATATCTCTGTGGTAAGATACGGCTTATAGAATTCTGATGAAGACATGATCAGATTTTTCTTTGAGTTGCATATCTGATTGCAACTCAATACATTCCACTTGAAAATTCACAAGTAATTTATTTATGCTGATGGAAAACAGAAGCACATATATACCAAAAAATGATGACTTTTTCAGCAATCTCAAAATCTATTCTCAAATTCCTTTATTAAAATGGAAATCACAGCTGTTTTTTTTTGTTTGTTTGTTTTTGCTGTTCACAAGACTGTGTTTAGCGAATGTATCATAATGCATAAACTTATTTCCTATCACTTCAGTTAGCACTACACCATTCCCTCCCCCCTGTCCTGCTTGCAACCCCTGTAGGGTTAATAGTACAGTGGATGATTGGCCCAGGGCCTAGAGCCACTGTCTTTATAGTCTGGGGTAGGGGGCAGCCACAGGGTGAGCTGTACCAGCTGCAGGTTGGACATGCCTTTACTAATGTAAGCAACAAGATGAAGCCTTTTCTAAATCTACTTCTCAACAGGGTGCCTAATGGAACCACACTTCAGTACACTGACATCAGTCTTAACTGTTCTGAATGCAGCTGGCTGAGCTTGTCCTGTTTTAAATAACACCTCTCCCTTATGACTGAGAAGTGGAAATAAGCAGATTCAGTTATGCATTCAGCAAGAATGAGAAAATATTTCATTTTAATTGACACACAAATGGCTCCTGTCAACAGTTATTCATGTTCATATTCATATCTGACTTTTTGCATGTAAAAGTGAGAGTATAATTACAGTTAAACTTGGCTGAACTCTAATCCAGATATATATAGAGAGAGAACTATTATCCTCTTCCCTTTCTTTATCTGAGTAAATAGTTTTACCTCAACCCATGAGTGCTAATTTTTTTTTCCCCTGATTCTCTCCCTCATTCATCTGGAAAGGGGAAGGAATGAGCAAATGACTGTGTGGTGCTTAGCTACCTGCTGGGTTAAACCACACCAGGACTACACAAAACCACTCTCCTTAAAGCAGACACTCCAGTAGATACTACAAGTTTGCTCTCTCTAGCTGTAAGAAAGATCATTCAATTAGCCTAATACCTCTTCAACCAGACATGCTCTTCTAAGTCCTGTAAAACTTTATGCCAAGCTTGTCAAGGTTTTTAAAAACTTCAATGCAAACCTCTTTCAATCAGAGAATTGCCATAAAAATAATCATTGAATCATTTGAGTTGGAATAGACTTTTAAAAGTAATCTAGCCCAGCTCCCCTCCAACAAACATGGACATCTATAGCTAGATCAGGTTTCTGGGAGCCTGGTTCAGCCTGACCTTGAACGTTGCCAGGTACAGAACATCCACCACCTCTCAGGCCTTACTTCTTCTTGGTGAAGCCATGCTGGCTGTGCCACACCACCTCCCTGTCTCCCCAACCTGTGCTAAAGTATATCTTTTCCACAATTTTCCCCAGCTCAAAGGTGAGCCGAACAGGCCAGTAGCTCCCTGGGTCATCCTTTCTAGACTTCTTAAAAACAGGTGCAAAGTTGCCTTTTTCCAGTCACCAGGGACTTCACCTAATTGCTATGACTTTTCAAGTATCATTGAGAATGGCTTGGTGACTACATCAGCCGATTCCCTCAGATCTCTGGGATGCATCTGGTCAGGACCTGCAGACTTACGGACATTCAGGTTCTTCGGGTTGTTGAGAAACTGATCCTTGCTTACAGTGGGAGGAATATTTAATAATTTCAGTAAAGTTTCACAGAGAGACAAGCAGAGGGAAAGACACAAAAGGAAAAACAAGTTAGCCGACAGAGCTTCTGTTTTAGACAGAAAAGGCATTCTCTTGATTTGCTTATATGCAACCAAGATATCAACAGTCGAACTCACAGATGCAATTTAAGAAGCTTACTCTTAATAAATCTGGTGAAGTCCAAATTTCACAGCTAGGGAAATTCACCCATTATAGTTCAGAAATGACTATTCCTCATGAAGTTTAGCTTTCTGTAATTGCCAGAATATTACAGAAACTTCAGCTCAGACAAGTCAAAGAGTAATCAGACAATTTGATACTAATGCAACAGCATAACTTCAAAAGATAGTCCTAGTGCATAAGAAGATAAGATGTTTACTTGGGCTCACGTGACTACACAAAATGCACTAAGATAAAAGCTACTACGAAAAGGGAATTTGGAATATCTGTTTGACAAACACCAGACTACAAGATCGGTCTTACTGTTGGGTTTACAGTTCCAACAGAATCTTCATTTCTTTCTCATAAGGGTAGATCTGCCCAGGTGCCTCACATAGCCTTCCCACTTTCATTTCCTTATTTCAGAGCTCTTAATGCAGACGGTGACTAAAGGTGTCAGGTTTTGCTTCTAGGCTGCCCTATCCACAGTGTTACCACTGGATGCTCAAAATAAATTAAAAAAAAAAAAAAACAGTAAAATTGGAAGCAGCAACAGCCGATGTAAAAAGATATTTACTTCCATTCATGAAAGATTTTCAGTTTGCTGGCTGAAAAGCATTCCTCATCAGCTGAAAAAGCAGGAAGAGTTGAATGGTAAAGGAAAATTTCTTAAGTCACTTTTTTTCTAACAAATTGACTTGATGAAAAATTAAGGTGATAGTTAAACTTCTTCCTGTTTCCACATGAGATTAATTTCCACCATGACGACAGACCAAACAGTTTGACAAAAGTATTTATATTATGGTGATTAAAAGTAACTTTTATTTCTGCCTCATAAATGTGAATCTATTTTTGCCCTAACTTGTTTGTTATCAAGTACATATTTGCTAGTAAACCAATTTTTCAAAAAAATTAGAAATTCACAGCTGTTAAGAACAGATTTCTTCAGACTACAGACAAAGAAAATGCCTTGCCTTCCCCAGATTACATACATTTTGACAGCAGTGCCATTAGCTGCAACTGAACTTAGCTGTTGATTCAGCCGATCAACTCCAAAGAGAGCAAAAAACAAAGCAGCTAGTTAGCACTCAAGAATAGTGACTAAAGAACACAGAAGTAAACCAAGAAGCATTGATAGTGTAGTAAATGCATTTCTAATGCTGAATTGTCTTATACATCAAGACAGTTTCAAAGTTAAGACACCAGCCAAAATGTGTCGTAGGAAAGAATAGCTTTACCTTTCAAGCAATGTGAAAACATGCTCACTTCTCGATAGACAGGACTTAATCCTGCTCTAAACTGCATGGGAAAACAAAAGGGCTAAAAAGAGGGTTTTCTGGATGCAGCTCCTCTTCCACAAATCAACTGGTGAACTGACAGGAACTAAAAAGCTATCTTTCAAAACATCTGCTGATCATACATCTGATGATCATACTAAGTAATCAGTCACACATTTTCTCTCCCAATACCACTACTCAGAAGCTGAAACAAACACTATCACTTTCACTAATGAAACAGTACGTTCTATATTTCCAAGGTGTAAAGCAGGCGTTTCCAACCCATGGCCCATGGGCTTTGTGCAGCTCAGCCCAGCCCACTCTGTACCATCCCCTGCCCTGTGCCATCATGGAGGCAACTCTGCCCCACTGAGCAGCACAGCCCGGCTCTGGGCACGCACCCATCTCTCACAACAACCAAACGTCAGTGCATGATGGGCACTGTCTGGTCTGAAAACAGGATACAGGAAGGGCACAGTGCAGTGCTAACTCACGTGGTGGGAGAGAAATTTATGCATTTTGATACTTCGGATAAACACAGTCCTGCGAGCAGCAAAAAAAAGAAAGAAAAAAGAAAAAAAAAGCAGCTGTGTTTTTCATTTTGATAAAGGAATTTGAGAAGAGGTTTCAAGACTGCAGAAATAAATATTTTTTTCTGTATATTTGTGCTTCTGTTTTCATTCAACATAAATACAGTAACATTTTTCAAATGGAATGCATCAAGTTTGAAATCAGATATTCAACTCAAAGAAAAATTTTTATCATGTCTCTCTACTAGACTTTCATAAGACTTTTCTTCCCAGAGAAAAATACCCTTTGCTCATTATCACGTCTTATTCACACCATCGCTTTTGGCAGTACATATATCTATGAGAAACTATGAGAAATTATGAGATTAAGTACAGGAAGAGTAAAATTCCATGAAAAACCTCTAATGAACACCTTGAGAATTCACTAAAAATTGCAGCCACTGCCATCATGCCAGACTGATGCAATGGTTCCACAAAAATGGGGTCACATATCCCACTAGTTTTATGGTTTTATTGCTCTTTTTCAAAAAAAAAAAAAACATATATATATATTAAAGATTAAAATAAGATTGGTTACTTGTATACACTAAGTATACCATATATTCTACAAGGGGACATCAGAGGCAGATGTTGGTGGTATGGCAGTACAGGCTGAACCTTCATACCAATACTCCTTTAAATGTTGATGCTGTGTGACAGATGGCAGCAGAGGAGCAGTCTGACAACACGACATCTGACATGAAGTGCATACGAAGCAAATGCATGGAAGTAAGTTCCTCCACGCAGAAAATGTTGCACCCACAACTTTCACTGACTCTTGCTGAGTATTTATGGACATCAAACAATGGATGTGAGCAGAGGGAGGCAATGGCTGGCACATTTAGGCAGTAGTGACAGCAGGTCACGTCTGCTGGTACAGATTTCTGCTACTGCAGCATGCAAGTTCAATGATGGTTGAAAATGTATAGCTAATGATGGTGACTATGCTGAAAAACAGTGTTGCATAGCTGACACTTCGCTCTATCAAACAGTCTTATTGTGCTCTCTGTATTTGTTGCAGTTTCCATGAGAACAAATGGGAGGCATTACTTTCAGGGTAGCCAATATACATTCAGCCCAAGACAACTAACTCATCTTCACTCACTGTAGCCCAGGCAAGCCAAAAGACTGGACACCCATGGTATAATGCCTGATGACAACGGCTATAAGCTTGAAAACTCTTCCAGTACTGCTTTTCCCAAGATAACCTGAGTCTCATCTACCACAGAAAATTTCATATTCTATAAAAGGAGGCTTTCCAAAAACCTCATTTAAATGCATCTTACTTGTCATGATTCTACACACTTCACCTCCTTCACACAGCAATTTATTTAACAGCTTAAACAAACACACAGATAAATAAGAATAGCTCAAGTCATAGCTATATTACAAGCGACTGTAACAAAAAGAAAAAGGACTATGTGATATGTGTAAGGGAGTGCTGCTGCTGGAGAACTCACGTGCTTCAGAGATGGGATCTATTATTGTTGGTTGGTATTTGGTATCAGTGGAAGCTGTTAAAGAATAGCAGTCTAATATTTTTTAAAATAATAATAATGAACCTTCACTTTTATCTTTGTAACATGACACACCAATAGCATGTCTGAATACAGTGCATGGTATCTGAAGTATAACACTGACTTGCACTTGCTCTTGTATCATAAAGAGAAATAATGATCTCTGAAAGTTCAAGCAAGAAGAGTGTAAGTGATTCCCAGCAGTCTGTCACTAAGTTAAACTTGAAACACTAAGTTAAACTTGAAAAGTACATCAGAGTCACTAAAGTTAGCGTATGTTCTCATCATGACAAGAGTTAATTCTAGTTCTGTCTGCCAGGATCCAAACAGTGCATCCAAAGCCCACTGCACTCCAACTAAAAAAAGAGATCTGGCAGCATATGAGCGGTTTTGAGCTGCTTCAGAAGTGGTAGGTACTGAAGCACAGTTCCTCATAGCACCTCAACTGTCTATGCTGGGCTGGGTGTTCAAATGGAAGGTCCTCTCTACGTGCTGTACTACTGATGCTACATGGACTAAGCAGGATGCACTGACCACACAGTGGGCTCAAAGAGGAAACCTCAGCCATCCAAGAATCTTGGAAGTGATCATGGACTGGTCCAAAGGCAAAGATTTCATTCACATACTGCCAGAGGAGATGATGTTGTGTGTTGAAGAGGCCAAGTACAGTCAACTACAAGAGAATGAGAAGCAATATGCCTCGTTCACTGATGGGTCCTGTTCTGGGAGAAAGCATCAGTGATGAAAGGCTACTGTACAGAGTCCTACATGACAACTTGCAGACACTGCTGATGGAGAGGGTAAATCAAGCAAATGCGCAGGACTGAAGGCAATCCAGCTGGCTTCAGATGTTCCTGAACGAGAGTAGGGGCCAGCGATCTCTCTGTGTACTGCCCCATGGATGGTGGCAACTGCCTTATGGCAGGAAGTAGGGGAGCAAAGGAAGTAGCACAACTGGCAGCACAGAGACAAACCCCTGTGAGAAGCTGCACTGTGGAAAGATATTGATGCCTAGGTAGAGAACATGGCTACTGAAGTATATCACATAGATACCCAAACACCCAAGAGCTGCACCACCGAAGAACATCAAAATAACCATGTCATGGTTTTATGATTTTTGTTATCAGTATTCCACATCATAACATCACACAGTGCACTGGGAGATAAAGAGTTATTGCTGCAGTTCTGCAGATTATTGATTGTTCAGGTACCAGCTCTCAGAAGAGAAAGAGTGAACTACAGCTCCCAGAAGACTTCATTATTCCTTTTCCCATTCAGAGGGAAAGACAGAACTGACTGGGAGTCACAAGACTGTAATCCCTTCTCTTTCTGCTTGCCTCTGCGGTGTGAGCTCCCTAGCCATCTCACCTTCAGCATTAGAGTAAAGTCTTTGGTTTTTGGACATTCTCATCTATTCGACTTATTAACTACAATTCCAATTATATTGTTTTATCTCACATTCCACTATCATATTTAGTAAATTAGTTTTCTCCCTTAGCTCAGAGCCACTGCTTTGTTCCCAGGCCCATCTCCCTACCTTTTTCCTTCCCCCTTTCCTAGGGCATGGGTAGCCCTGTCCCAGTAGTCGCGGAATCAGGCCAGAATCATAACAAACCAGCACGTGTATCAGGCTTCTAGGATTGGAGGGGCTCTGGCAGATCTGGACTGTCGATATAAGGGTGAATTGTTTCCAGCTCAGTAGGTCCATGACATCTCAGGCTATCAAGGAAGAAATACAACTCATAGATGGGCTCAGAATCAAGGGGTGGACTTGACCACGGATGTTATCACACAGATTATCCATGATTGTGGCACACGCACTGCCATTAAGCAAGCCAAGTATATAAAGCCCCTCTGGTATGGAGAATGACAGCTGAAATACAAATATGAGAAAGCCCAGCAGACTCACTATAGCACCCTCCCACAAACCCATCACAGCAAGAGCTATATGCTTACAGTGGTGGAAGCAACTATTGAATGGCTGGAAACACATCTCATACTGTATGTCACTGTCTGAAATTCTATCCTAGGCCTTGAGAAGCAAGTCTTTAGCAAGCAAAGGCTTCCTAATGTTTGAGGGTTTTTTTTTTTTTTTTTTTGTACACTAAGTAAGTATTCATTGTTGAGATTTAAATGTACTTACTAAAATTCCAAGCATTTCTCCAGTGAAGATCAGGTTATCAAGTGACAGTTACCAAGCTTTGATGAGGTTTCTACTTGCATCATAAAGTTCACATTGAGCATGAGTGGCTCAGAGTAAGAAGCAGCAAAACTTCAACTCCAGTCTCTCCTCCCTTACCCCACAACGTAAGTGGCTACTCATCATAGTTGAAGACAAAAAACAAGTAAATAATTTTAAAAAAACTAAAAAGTTTCACACATTTCTGAACGTATAAAACAGAAGGGGATAGTGTAATGTCAAACTGCACTTACATACTGAAAATTAACCTTGACTTGGGATACAAAAAGAGTAGACAGTGAAGACTGCATCCCAGTAAAGAAAAAAAGGTAAAATATAAAAAGCTCTGAACGTAAGCTATTTAAAATAAAGATGCTCACTGATTCTACAGATCTGTAAAGGTTCAAAGAAAAATCCTATTTATGTAACAGTCACTGTATATCTATTACAGATTACTCAGACAAAAGCATCACTTATTACCGATTACATTTCTCCTGGAAGAATAATTTGATAGCATTCCAGAATGCTTATCAATTACAATGCAATCAACAATTCTAAATAAGTCTCATTACAGAGACACCACTTCAGAACTGCTGACACTTTTTTAGAGATGAATCCAAGCCGAGGAACAATCTGTTCACTGTGTTAAAGATTACTCAGTTTCAGTTTTGTCTATCTTTATTTCATTAGTTGTATGAAACAGAAATTAGTACAAGCATCTCTGGTATTAACCTCTCCACCCCTTCCTTGGTTAAGTATTCTCTGGACTACATGGCTGATCAATTATTTGTATAGAATGCAATAGCAGCTGCACACAAAGCACCAAAAAGTTCTGTTTCACAGTGAAAATTTACTGAAGTGATTATCCTTAAGTGCATCATTTCCTTTAAAAGAAGCCCTTGCTGCAACAACAGTAATTGCAACAACCTATATGTGATGTTTTTCTCATTATATGCAAGTCTCTGTGGATATCTTCTAATCCACCAGTAGCACAAAGTGCACTAACAAAGCAACAAAGCTTTAGAAATCAACATTATCTAGAGTTGAAGACATCTGTACAGGACTAAAGCAATTACTTTTGTCCAAAGCACAACCCGTTCCCCTGATGCAAGAGAGACAGAGCACCTTTCATCTCTCCTAGAAACAATTAGATTTTTTCATTAGTGTAAAAAAAGCACCATCTTAAAGAGATTTAACTTCCTTACTGGTATAAAACTAACAAATTATTAGCTGTTTTACACATGCGTTCTGAAAAGTCCCTTCTGTTTCTACCAGAACCAGAGCAAGACAAACAATAGCCTAACATGAAAATACAGTATCACAACCAGAACATGCATCACATTAAATTTCACTGAGAAGAGTCAGATCTTGACTCAACTGGAAAGCAAGCAGAAGGCTTTCTAAGCTACCTAAAGACAAGTACAAACAAAGTTTATACCTGAGTGTACCAGTTCACGTGAATTTATGAGGATAACCCTTTATCAACAAATATCATAAGTAACATATGCTTTCAAATTTCACCAACATGGAGTAAGAGTTAATCTACTAATGCACCCCTTAAGTTTTGCTGGTGTGTCACATGTCTATGACTTTGCTTCTTAAGTGAAAATTCTCTCTATTTTAACTCTTCATCCAGAATGATGCACAGGCAGAGCTTGCTTATTTCCGCAGGCATTAAAGGAAAGCTACAGCATCCAGAAAAAAATACACTGATGCACTGAATTCATGCATTTTCCCACAGAGAAGTCACACCATCCATTTATGTGCTGAGGTTTGTCAAAGACATAGAGACGGACAGTTTCTTCTGAGCAATTTAAAGCCTTTGGAAGTTATACAAAGAATGTACAGTTGTTGGATTTGATGGTTCTGTCCAAAGGATTGTGAATACATCACCATAGGTATAAGGTTACACTTAAGAGTATGCCAGTGCATTTAGGACATTACTCACGTACATTTCCCCTCCTTCAGTGCTGTTACTTTGAATTTCTCTGTAATACTAAGCACATACTCACAGGAAGTCCAAGAATTGGCTCCTTCACAAGCTCACACAGCAGTAAATAGCTGGTGAACTGGAGTGTGATGACTCATGCAATGGAGAAGGAAATCCCACATGACTGCACTGTCCAGTCTAAAACACTGAACTTCTATAAGCCACTTCTCTTAGCACTCAGGCATATAACACAGAAAATCCAGGCCCATTAGACATGATGCTTAAGATCTCCTTCAGCCCAAACCATTTACATTTATAGCCAAGAACAAGAGAAACGTGCTTCACAGATAACTAAGAATTTAAGTTCTGTATCCAGGTTTACTATCAAAAGTACATCAGCTTCTCCTTTTCACATTCCACCTGTCGTTGTAACAGCAGAGTACTTCCACAAACACAAAACAATCCAGAATAGCGAAATGATCTAGGCTTAAAAAAAATAAGTTAACAATACTAGCTGTTCCATGGAAGTGAAGAGTTCCTTTCTGTATTCCATTTGAAGGACACACATACACACTGCCAGGAATTGAAGGTAATTGCACATACCCTCTTGGCCAAGGGGGTTGGTTTTGGTTGGGCTTTTTGTGATTTGTTTGTTTGTTTTTGGTTTCTTTTTTTTTTTTTTTTTTTTTTGTTCAGGAGACAAGCTAAAACTGATCACAATCCATGTCATGCTTGCAACTCTTCAGCTATTCAGAGGAAGAGAGATAAAACTCTTCCCGCTTCTCTACCTTGAATCCCTGTCCCTGTATTTTTTGCTGCTTTTAATAATCCCTTTAATTGTGTCAGTGCAGCTACCTTTGACGAAATGCTTGCAAGCTAAACAACTGATTCAGTGAGGCACCATGGACACACACGCAGAGTTCTAGAGTCTCTGCAGTAACAACTTGCATACTTTCCCATATTACTGAATGAACTCAAGAGGAAGATAAAAGTTCCACCAAAACAGCGAAATGAACTTCAAGACAGCCTACCGTAATCTTTTTTTTTTTTAATTTGGACTTAAGCACTCATTTGGTGCTGACTCACTGAGAAGTATGTTTACGCTGAAATTTAGATACCAAACTCATACTTTCTGTTGTAAACAGCATGACTCAATCTATCATAAAAATAGTTAAATTTGGAATCACAAAATACCCTGTGCTGGAAGAAACCTATGAGGGTCATCAAGTCTAATTTCTGACTCCCAAAGGGTAACATAAGAGTTAAATCATATCTAGTAATGTTATCCAAATGCTTCTTGAACACAAACAGGCTGGAGGCTGTGATCACTACCTCAGGGAGCTTGTTTCACTGCTTCACCACCTCAGTGAAAAACTTCTCCTTAAAAACCAATGTGAACATCCCCAATGCAACATTATGACATTCCCTTGCATCTATCACCAGAGCTATCAGCACATCCCTCTCCACTCCCCATCATAAAACAGCTATTGAGTGATGACTTCACTGCACTCTAACTCCTCCAAGCAGAAAAAACAAAAAACCACCCAAGAATCCTCAGTTACTCCTCGCAAGTCATGCTCTTTCACCATTTTTTGTTGCCTTCCTTTGTACACATTCTAATATTTTGTGTCTTCCTTATAGTAAGGAACCCAAAACTGTACACACTACTTGAAGGGAGGCTGCACCAGTGCTGAGCACAATGGGACAGTCACTTTTTTCAACCAGTTAGCTATCCTGCATTTAATACATTTCAGAATAAGGTTGGTCATTTTGGTCATCAGTGCATGTTGTTGAATCATACTGACCTTACTATCTACCAAAACTCTCTAGATCCCTCTGTGCAAGGCTGCACAAAGTGCACCCAGGATTGCACCGTCCCAGGTGCAAAATCCAGCATTTGTTTTTGTTCAATTTCATGCAGTTGGTGATTGCCAAGCACTCCAATCTAACAAGATCTTGCCGCAAGGCCTCACTGTCCCTAAAGGTATTGATGGCTCCTCCTACATTAGTGTTATCTGCAAGCTTAATTCTTACGTGTTCAACTCTTGTGCACAGTTCACAGATTAAAAAAAAAAAGAGAAATGCACTCAAATTAAGCTTCGGTGAACACCACTAGTGAATGGTGGAGTCTAACTTCACCCCATTTACCACAGCCTTTTGAACCTGGTCCTCTGGCCATAGGCGTTGCATACTTCCCAGCTTTATTCTGGGCATTTTGTTCTGAGAAGTACCACAACAAGTACTGTGACAGACACCAGCAAAAACTTAGCTAAAGTACAAAATCCCTTCATTCACTACCTTCTCTTTGTCCACGGGGTTAGTAACATTATCATAAAAAAAGATATGCATCAAGTTAGTAATGCATGGCCTTCCCTTCATGAACCCATGATGGTACTGACCAATGACTGCCTAGTCTTTCTAGTTCTTTTCAGTAGCTCCCAAAACAACCTGATCCATAATTTTACAAGGCATTGAAGAGAGACTGACCGGCTACCAAACCTTCTGTCTTGCCTTTCTTGGAAACTGGAATAACATTAGCTATCTTCCAATCACCTGGGTCATCCTTAGACTCGATAAATAAGACTGTTGATAAAAAAGAGAGAGATTTCAATAAAGGGAGCTATAGCCATATATAGCTATTTAATTCAAATTACACTAAAAGACACAGACACTGAGCTGCTACCAAATCTCTCTTTCCTAAGACTTTAAAGAAATTTTGCTTAAGCTCAGCAGAATCCAACTTAATAGAGTCAGCTACTTCACTGGTGTCAGGCAGCAGTACACAGGCAGATACATATAACTGGATTTTCCAGAGTTGCACAGATGAAGACTCTTAGTACGACAAGCATATGTACAAGGTATAGATTGAGATATTCTTTAACTCCAAGCTTACATCAATGGATCTGATCTTGAAGTTTCTATTCTCATCCAAGTTACACACTTAAGTTTAGCTGTATCACATGCATAACTATATCATATATATTTAGCTATATGTATTTATATCTAATATTTTTTGGCTACATATATTTAGCTATATCATATATATCATACACTATTGCTCCCTTCAAAGCCATTACTTGCAACAGTTTCCATGACAGAGTATTGTCTCCCCAGATTAAAATGGGAGATAACTTCTGTAGAGAACATGCAGTACTTGAGATTTATGGCATATTTCCTCAGCACTTTCCAGCCAGGTGAACTTCAGAAACCCAAACACCCTTCCAAGTTTGCCTTGTCTTCTTTTTCAAAGCCATAAATGGTAGTTCTACATCTCCAGAGAGTATTTAGCAGCACACTCAGCTTTTGCCACACAACCTTAGAGTAGCCATTTAACAGTGAATTAGCATTCATGCTCATTTAAAGGAAACAAAAACACTGAATGAAAGCTAGAAGCTTAAAAACTTTGCAGAGCAGGATACAAAGAAAAATAACACCAACACAAAAAAAACATTTTGTTTAGCTGGCTATCCCACTGGATTGGTAAACAACTGTCATAAGGGAGACAATCTAGATAAAACAGTTTTTTTCCTAGTCTGTCAGTTCTTGGTGAAAATAAAAGCCAACAGTCATTACGTTTATAACCAAAATCCCTTCAGCATAAAACTAGCAAGGGTATTTCTTTCTACTGGCAGCCTGTTACCAGTTACAGACAGGTGTTATTCCTCACCTCCTAAACACTACACTTCTCAGAACCTACAGTACTCTCAGCACATGCCAAAGACAAAAAGTGACTGCCCTCAGATTTAGGTTTCTACAAAAACATTCTGTTCTCTTGAACATCCTTTAAAAAAAAAAGAATTTCTTGAAGACAAGAACATGCATAATTCTAGAACCTGGGAAGTAACCAAAGCATTGCTATATACACAAACACTAGCTTGTAAAGTTTTATTTATTACTCTATTGCACAGTGAATACATACTAGAAGTGGAATAAAAACATGATACACTCACCACATCATGACAAAAGATCACTGCAACTAAGGTCAGAGGTATCAGATTATCTGGACGTGCTATGCAGTAACAACATCACTTCCCTGACTTCAGAAAAAGACGGCAGGAAAGTCTTCACTTCTTCGGTAATAATATCTCATTTTCAGTACCTGGTAACTGGGAATAAGTCCACAGGTCTGTGACACTTACTTACCACTAACTTAGCTGAAGTGTTTTTGACCCTGAGAGGGCTTAGAAAAGCAGAAGAAATTTTTAGCACTTAACATAGACTTCTCACCTGTTTCAGACAGAGCTGTCCAACCTATGGCACAAGACTCCCGACAGATGTAGGCTACAATCTAAACATGCATCAACAGCAGCTCAGGCCCCTCTCTAAAAGCAGAATCTCAAGTCTTGTCTGATATCGTTTGCTTATGAGGAAGAGATTAGCGCTCCACTGTTCCTTCTCCCTTAAGTGCAATATGCTTCCTATTAATCCAGAAGTAACAGTGAGCGTGAACATCACCAACCACCAAATGGATGCGGTCTGCCAGGCTGTGTTCCTGATGTCAGCCTGATGTCCTCGTGCCACATAAGAAGTGAAAGCAGCATTACTTATCTGAAGCTTTCCTTACTACTTCAAGTACATACTGGCAGAATCAAATGTGCTTCCACAAAGTCGTAATTCTCACACAGATTTACTCAATAACAGGAAGCAACCTACTCCTTCCTAAGTTTCTGTATAAAGTAGAACTGTCTAAACGTAGTGGATGGAGAAATCTTAGCTAGAGTTACCAAAACAGCCATACCTGCAAGGTATGTAACTCCATTACTCAAAGTGAAGTAAGTGCTTCATTGGAAAAAACCCTCAGATGCCACTTTCCACAACGGTAAGGCGACAGTTCAATATACAAAAAGAAAAGCAGATGTTCAGAAATAACTGACTATCCCTTTTTGATCAGCTTCTTTTTTTCCACCTCTATATGTATAGCAAATATTTCCCTATTTAAAAAAAATCAGAGGGCAAATTGTAACAGATTGTAACAGTCTCACTTCACAGGTATTTAGCATTCAAGAAAGTTCAGCTCTGCCTCTCTAAGAGGCATCCTGAGCTTCCAGGAGTTCATGGCAGCCTGCAATATTTTCCTTAGTGTTCCCACTGAAGAAATCTTCAGCTTACTGAATAACATAGTTCTTTTGAAACCCCACATTCAGCCATGTCTGCTCCCTCAGCAGACCTCACTACTTGCAGAAGCAGCGAGCACACGTGCAGCGTGCCATAAACCAGGCTTTACTGATGTTTGCAATGACTTGTAAACCATTAACCACTATAACCCCACTTTTTCTCACATACCTCTCTCTGAGGAGGGAAGCAATCAAAGTGAACGTTAAATAAGAACATTTAACTGGAACACGTTACATGTGCTTCCTCTGCCTCTCCAAGAAATTAACAAAGGCTTAAGTCACACTTCTTCAGGTTTGCTCACAGTTAAACAAGGGGCTCAAAGAGATGAACAAAGAAAATCTAGAACACAAAAATATAAACAAAAATAATTTGCCAGAACAGTGCCAGAAGGTAATAGAAAACTGAAGTATACATTTTGAGGTCACAAGAAAAAAAAGTAACGTCTCTCAATAAGTACATCCACGGGTAAAATAACCTTCTGTCAAAGTCATGGCGTATTTTATTTAAAATAAAGAACCTTTGGACTTCAGAAACAGAAAGAGCAGCCTAATTTTATTCATTAAGGAAGAAACTATTACACTTGCTTAGTTTTCCTTTGGTTCTTTTCTTATCTGCGCTGCTGGAAAAGCCTGCCCCTCAGCTCAGATGGTGATGTGCTCTGGAAGTAGGAGAGGCCAAAACAGGAACGGGAGAAACAGCTGAGCACAAGCCGTAAGACAAGCCCCTAGACTACGCTGAAAAAAGAAGTCCAAATTGCGAGTCCTTCAACTCAGCAAGATCTACTTCTTAAGGAGTCCTTACCTGATTTGTATGGTTTGTCTCTTTGACAGTAACTATCCTTCAGGACAGGAAATGCCCTTCTTAGCTCCATTTAGCTTCGTTTCATTTTAAAAGAAAAAAGAAAAGGTGCCATATCAGCTTGCTCCAGCTCCCCAGAATCCCCAGGAGGAAGAGGCCAGCTACGACCATTTCTCCCTACTGGCATTCTTTTTCCAGGTTACAATTACCAGCCAAAGCAGCAAAAAGTTCTCAGAGTAAACGTTAGCAAGAGAATGCACAGCACTACAGGTTTCTTTAATACAAAGTACATTACTATATTAGGTTACAGGTGAAAACAAGGACTCTATAGGTTTGATTACAAGTGTCGTATCTGCAGCAGCTGTGAATAAAAAGCTTTGAGTACTCAAACAGAGTACTAAGGAACGCTAAACAGCCCTTGGATTGAAGAATACCAGTTCTGAAGGCACTTGTTTCATACTGAACTGAGTTCAGAAGATAAACTGCCCAGGCTTGTAAAGCTGGCCTGTATAGTATTGCCCCAGCTTGGGCAATTCAAGAGAGTACAGAATGCATCATCAGATCTTCATTACACAAATTTTCCTTAACAAGTTAGGCTAGTGCTGAGGCGCATATTAGCTGAATTGATCAACTTGTCCTTAATACAGGCCTTAGAGTTAACCACAGCAAGGGCACAAAATCACTTTCAGATCCCTACATAATCCTTAGCCTAGCTGGCTGTGGCCAAACGACTTTCCTGTAGTACACAGATACCTCTTGAGCATGATCCTTTTTGTCTGGCCACAGCCCTCACAGGAATAAAGGCCAAGGATGGGTTTATTGGTTTGTTTTTTCTTAATGGATAGGGAATCCCCAAGTAACCAATTAAGCTGGCTTTAAGACTTTGAAAAACCAGGGCAGCACAGAGTGAACTTAATGGGAAGCAGATCTGGCCCACTATTTTAAGTAATCTTTAGACAGTAAAGGGGGGGAGAAGGGGAAGGCTTAAAGTTTTGCTTGAAGACCGCTATGGCCAGGAATATTATTTTGCCCCTAAGCATATCTGTCCTAGATTTGCAACCTGTTCCAGAAGAATACTGATACGAATACTTTTAGAATAGAAATTCAATGCCAATAGCTGTTGAAGCGCATACAACAAATGTTCTGAGTTCACAGCTAGACACATCATCAGTGGACACTTTCACTCTGGTAGCATAACAGCCATGAAAATAAATCCTGGTGGAGGAACAACATGTGCACTTTTAGCACCCCGAAATCATCACACAGAAAAATCCTGAGCCTGATCACCATTTGTTTTCATCAGATGAGCATACTCACAACACTATCTCATTCATACAGCCTCTTGGGCTTATGTTTTCAATTCCAGTTGGCAACCAGCACCTAAACAACTAGACCTACATAGTCTGGGGAATTAAACAAAGGCATACACTTCATAGTACTTCCTTCTAACGCGCAGTGGAAAGCCAGAGCAGAAGGACAAGGCATAAATCAGCAAAATAATTAAATATAAATATGGGCCTTGCACTTCCGTGAGCTACAAGGAAGCATAAAGAAAACCACAGTTTATATAATCATGGACTTCAGTAGTGAATAGCTGACTGCACCACTAAGTCTGGACTTCAGAGCAGTCGTCTTAGTCGAGACCTAGTTAGGTTCCCTACAGCTAGGAAACAACTTCAAGCGCATCTTTTTTCAAAGCTTTGGGGATGAACAAGTATTTCCAAGTTCCTTCACAGAGGAAAAATCCTATGTTAAGATCTACATTCATACAGCATTAAGTATGTTAAAAAATAAACAGCTCATATCTTTCATGTTCCATGTAAACATCACTTGGAAGCACACTGCTTTCAAGAACGTAACTAGCAGTAACATTCCCCCATTAAAACCCAAACTTAAACACTTAATTAAAAAAAAAAAAACACAAAGGCACTTAGAAACAACTACCTCATATCTGAACTGCAGAACATCAAGCTTAATAGTAAAGCTTGGTGAACCTGTAGACGTAGGATGCCAGTGGTATGGACAAGTTTTGTTACAGAAGTGACCACCCCATAATAAAGCCAGCACCTGCCCTACCTCCTTGAACTTTCAAATTCTACTAGGAAAACCTTCAAGTGCTGACTCTATTACCTATTCCGGTCCATTCAAAACTCTCTCAGACTCCAGCAGATCGAGCACAAGTCTACACAGTGAATATGAGCTCTTCAGAGCTCACCTGAAAAAAGTTTGTGTGCTTTCTGCATATTATAGCTTAAGTAAAGCCTTTTTCAGGTGCTTTTGCATCTTCTACGTGCTTTGGTAAGGAAGCCCTTTCTCCCTCTAAGAGATAAAGTACTGATACTTGGCAGCAAGCTTGTTGAACAGTATTCAGACAATATGTACTGCTTATGCAGGACAGTTGGGCTACAGCTGAATTGCTACCTACCTGTTCTACCGACTGTGAATTCCAACTACTTGCTTACTGATAACAGCAGGAGCTCATTAATAACCTGTTCTCACTGGTACTTACTCACTCCTTATATTGAAAACAAACCTTAGCCTCGCAGAGATCACTGCCTGTGCTCAGTGCCCTATGATTTTGCAATGATTCACTCCAACACACAATGAGATAAAAGCGTTTCCCATTATGTCTCCACACTACAGAGTTAGGAAGTACCAACTTCCACAGCATGCCCTGAGGTGCAGGCGCTGGCATATCCACACCTTCCAACTGAGGAAAGGAAGAAGCCGGTTTTCTATTGTCTCATCCAAGAGCAACTCCACAGCTGTCAAATACAGAACACGAGCGTTTTACAGAACTGTACAGCAACCCAGTCCTATACATTCACACATTTGCCAGATGCTCTGTTATACAGGTATACGCCCTATCTCAGCAATGTGGCACCGGCACGTGTCTGTTTTAAAAATCTGCCCTAGCACGGTCTTTAAAAACAGAAAGGGGAAAAAAAAAAAAAAGAAAAAAAAAAAACAGATGGGATAAAATCTACTACGTGATTCATAAATTTCCTGCAGGAGCTGTGCCTCTGGGAGCCGCTCCTTCAAAAGCACCCCGCACTCGCTGTGTGACACACAGCCACACCGCTGACAGCTGCAGCGACGCAGCCCCTGCATCCCTCTGGCTGAGAGGACGCCAAAAAGGAAACGTTCGGACAGCGGTGTTAAAACCCGAGGCTTTCTACTTGCACCTTCCACCGGGCAACAGCAGAAGCGTGTCAGTCGCAGCGGGCTGCAGCCCACACCTGCTCTGCTCTGCTCTGCCCCGCGTCGCTCCCCAGGCCGCCCCCACCCACGCGGGGCCTACAGGGCACGCACCGCATCTTCCGGGACGGCCGCTCCCGGCGGCGAGGCCCGGGACACCTGCCGGCCCGCCCGCCCCTCCCCGCCGCCGCCAGGAAGGCTAAGTTGCGCGGAGCCGGGCGCTGACTCGGAGCTGAGTTAAAAAGGGAAGGGAGGGGGGGGGGTAAAAAAAAAGAAGAAGAAAAAAAGAGGAAAGGCGCGGGCCGGCGGCCGCTCGCTGCGCGTGGAGGGGAAGGGGCCGTCCCCGCCGCCAACTTTCCTCAACTCCCGGCTCGCCGTCGCACCGACGGCGGCCAGGCCGGGCCGGCTGAGGGACGCGGTGCCCGCGGCGCGGGGCGAGCGGGATGCGGGCAGGCGGGCCCGGCCTGCGCTGCCCCCGCCGACGTGTCGCCAGGGCCCGAGCGCTGCCCGCAGCCCGCCGTTACCTCCTCGCCGCCGCCGCTCTCCTCCGTGCCGTTTCCGACGCTCGCCATGTTCCCGCTCCGCTGCCCGCCGCTCCGGGATGAACGCGGCTGCCGCGCCCCGTCCCGCTCCCCGCCGCCGAGTCTCCGCCTCCCGCGCTTCCCGGCCGCCCCCGCTCCGCCCGGTCCGGCCCCGCCGCCGCCTGCCGCCTGCCCCGGCCGGCCGGTCGGTCCGCGCGAAGTCACTCTCCTCTTCCTCCCCGACCGCCACACAACTCCGGTGTCGCAGGCCCCGCCCCGGGTAACGCGCCCGCTCCTGCGGCCGCGAGGCGCTGCTCGGCTCTGCCCCGGGGAGCGGGGGGGGGGGGCAGCGCGCTCCTGGCGGCGGGGCCCGAGGACGGCGAGCTTCGCCGCCGCACGCTCCGTGGCCTGCGGCGTGCCTCAGGCGGAGCCTCGGTCGCCGTGTGGTTGCCGCCGGCCCCGTCAGCGAGCCCTCTCGGTGCTAGTCCCCGGGTTCCGGGGGCGGCGGCTGCCGCTGTGAGCGCTAACTTCTGTCCGCTGCTTCACGGTGAGAGCGTCCGTGAGGTTACCATCTCAGGGAAGCGCGCCTCCTGCTCTGCCTCGCGTAGAGGAGGTCTGTCAGGATAACGCTCCAGTACTCAGCCTTCCAGGCAAGCCGAGCTCCGTCACAAGCCCATCCCGAGGCCTGCTTCGTGGGGGCATCGTCTGCCGTGCTGCCCCTGGCAGCTGCACGTGGCTGGCAGCAGCCTTTCACCCGCACAGCCCAGCCCCACCAACCCGCTGGGCATTCCGGTGCCTGGAGATGCTGCGTGCAGCCTGTCCATCACCATCCTGTGATCACCATCCAGACTCGGTGGAGAGCTGTTTCATCTCCACGGGGGCTTTGTCCTTGAGCAGCTGTTTGCAAAGCAGTTTGTTTTCTAAAAGGAGCGCTGCTCCCTTCCCTCTGCCTCCTCCTGAAAGCATGGGGGGTAGTTCACAGTACTGTGATGTTCCTCTCTGAAAATCTGTTTGCTTTTGCTTTCACCTGTTCTGCCAGCTGACAAGTTCTACTAATAAAGCAGTTGATAAACTGCCACCTGTTTCAGTTTCCTGTAAGTTACATCTCTGCTCCAGCCCCTAAAATAAAGTTTTTATATACCAGCTTTGATTAGAGTGAGAGACAGATTAAGGGAACCGAACAGATTCAGCTAAACAGGAGGGAAAGCTTTTCGCCAGACTGAAGACTACAGTCAAGACGTAAGCAAGTTTGTTTGGTCTGATGACATCGCAGTATAAGCTTTCAGTGTAGGCTAGCATATGTCCTTATTAGTCTTACTTAGATACAGTTCTGCTGTATCTGCTCTTCTATTTTTACGCAGCCTGGTTAGGTAAAGAGGGAAGAGAAACCTCACTTGAGTGCATTCCTCTTGTTCTGCAAGACAGCACTCTTGGCAAGTGGGGTGTTACTGACACACTGTTCTCCTACGTTCCGATTGCACCAGTATGAATTGCTTCATTGCCAACTTGCTGGCAGATGCTCCAGGGTTGTTACACACCTCTCCAGGACTGATCTGAAACGCGCCAGAAGTGTTTATGGTGCAGATGCAGCAGACAGGCCCACACATGTCTTGTGTTTGATTCAGAGCAGTTGCTTGTTAACGCTGCCCACACAGCTCCACCTAAAATTCGTGTTACGATTACACCAGAGTTCTACACCATCCACCACAATTACACAGGTTGTCATCTTCTGTTAAAGACATGACTCTGTTTCTATTCTCCAGCTGTAAATTCAAGACGTCTTTTGTTTGGAGAAGAAGGCTTCCTCTTTGTCAAAAGCAGCTTTTAACTACTATTACTGTATAACAGAATATTAAGAGTATACAGAGTGTATGAGTAAGGTAGTTAATGCATAAGATCTCCAGGTGCTGGAAGCTTGGTCCTTGAAGGCAAGAACCACTTACGTACACTGTACTGTAAACCTTTGCTCACGTAGCCAGTTATGCACTGCCCGTTCCAGCTACAATAAATACAAACTTGGACTGGTCTCTTACATTCTCGCATAATATAGTGAAGGCTATAGCACCATCACTTACAAAGCTAGGTTGGAGAAACCACTCTAACATACAGAGTCTGTAGTTATAAGTAGTTATTCTATGTGTAGGAGACATGTCCACACTGGGGTTAGAGGTTCAGTTAACTTTGAAGGTCAAGGCTTAATTCAACACGACTTTATCGTGATTAGCTCTCGATAGGCTTTGGTTATATTATTGTATTCTACCCTCCCCAACACGTTCTTTATATCCCCAGCAGATGTGTATTATTTTGGAGAAGTTAAGACTGTATCTGCTAGTGGTCTTTCTCTGGTCAGAACAAATACATGTGCTGAACGATCATGGTAGAAATAGCTACATCATATATTTCCTGACACAGGTACCTGAGGCATGAAGAATACTACCGAGTCTGAATACAGGCCCTGTGAAATGCAGAGGCATTACCGAGTTTTGCTTGGTCTTTGACCGACTGCCACTACACTCCCATTGGAGTCATTGTAGTAATAGTCAGAAGGGTACCTCAGAGCCCTCAGATCGGCTTTAATCAGTTTTATCACGCTTCCTCTTGACGCTTGAAATCTAATCACTGAAGAAAACCTTGCGAATTCATTTTTTCTTGTTGCTTTTCATTTGTGAAAGGCAAAAGAACAGCAGCAAACCACCAAAAACCACTTCAGAACTTCTGAGCAGTACAGACAAAAATTAACAGGTCTTATTAACAGGTCTTAATCCCCTGAGATGAGAAGCATGTTGCAGTTCCCAGGCAGCTAGTGTTTCCATCCATTTGAATGTAGGTGTCTTTGCAGCAAGAATTAGGAAGATTATGAGCTCATTGCTAACCTTTCAGGCAAAATTCCAGTAAACCTGTTGAAAGGATTTAATTGAGATCTGACAGAAAAGGTGAGCCCTTGAGACACCATTGCCCTCCTCCTGGCACGGCGATGTAGAATTCTCACTCAACAGAAGCCTATGTATATTTTTCATCATCTTCAGATCCAGCATCTGCATGCCGCTGTGCTAATGCTACTTAGATACTGGATAGCTCTGTTAGTATTTCCTTCTGCAGCATAGCATTGGAAATGTGCCCGTTATAAGAATTCACAGAACAACGAGGGGGGAAAAAAAAAGACTTTTTTAATCTTCTGTAATCAAATACAGAGATCCAACGAGGATTAAATGTCCTATTCTAGCTCTCACGGTCAGATAGTGAAAATAGATTAGTGAAGCAATTTCAGCACTTGGCACTGATCTAGTTTTCTTGAGTACTGTGCTTGAGAACAGGACTGCCATAAAACAAGTGTAGGAAATTGCCTTAGTACTCCTGCAGCTAATTTGCAGTAGGATTAGGCTGTGTCAAATTCTCCCAAATAGAAGAACTGTAGATACTATCAATGAAGGAATTAGCAGTTTGCCTGGTGGAGGTATGGCAAGTGAACAAGACAGAAACTAAATCCCACCTAGTTCTGGAAGTATTATTTCATAAACTAGCAATTAAAGCAGCAAACATTCTCAACCATACAAACTGCATGAGTCTACTCTTATAAACATGCTGCAAAACATTTGCTGACAGGAGTGAAAAGATCGAAAAACATCTTTCAAGATCAAGAGGTGGAATTTCTGAGTTAGAAGACAGCAAAACAGTGAAAATACTTGCAGTAATTTAGCAGAGGTGCTAACTCATAAAGACCTTCAGCAAAAGCAAGAAGGAAAAGGAAAAGCAGAGAAGTAGGTGATGTAACAGCCATGCCATTATCTAGGCAACTTTACTTTCAAACCAGCACTAGTTATGCCAATTAAGATGAAGTAATTCCTTCACCTGAGGGACCAGTGCCAAAATATTGTTCATTTCCACAAGCTGAACTAGTCAGCGGTTTGCAAACAGTATTTCAGAGATCACTACAGCAACATTAGTGACCTCCCTAGAGTTAGAACACATGGGAGAGCGTTGATGTGTACACATAGTTGTATGAGAAAGCTAGTTCTATCATAGCTGTATGATAATCAGATTATTTTCTCGTGTACTGCCCCCCCACCTACTCACACACAAATGTGAACAGGCACACACTTGGCTGCTATCAGCCAGCCCTGGAGCAAGAAGTCTCACATCTTACCTGGGATCTCAGTCCCAGTGCTATGTTTCCCACAGCCAGCCAAAAGGACAGCTCAGCAAGCAACCAAGTAGCCTACCTTAGTTAGTGCAACAGTCCAATTTACCAGGAAAACCGGTGTCCTCAGAACATTCTCTTTGGTGTCAAGCCCCAATTGAACCTCATAAAGATCTGAACCAACCAAACCAGCATCTGCTTTCTCTAAAAGATGTCAAAGATAGCAGCCTCTCTGAGATGCTTTTGACAGGAAAGTAGTATTACGTCATGGAGCATTCAGGTACTGCAGAGACTACACAGAGTCATCAAACAAAGCTTAAAGTACAGGGCTGCTGCAATTGAGAGTAAATGTTTTCTGCCCCCAGAAAGCTGCCTCATCTCAGTCCTTTTTGTTAGACTTGCTAAGAACTTCCTCTGGAAGTTAAGAATCTTAGCATTATTTCTTTGGTGGATATATTTCAGTATGATGTTTTCTTTAAAATATTTTTAAACACTTTCACCTTCCATCAGGCACTTTCAAAGATCCACAATTATTTCAAACATACACATTTTTCAGTAATTTAAAGTGGTATCCACCTTAATGTCAAAGTAAAGCCACCATTTCCTTCAATCTGGTAGCTGTATTTCTCTTCACTCATCATACTAGCAGGTTGCAAATCCTATCTGTAGTGGTGAGAAGGTAAACAGAACTGCTAGCTCAAATGCCCAGGATTAGAAGAGGGTTGGTCAGGTAGTTACCAGATATTTTAGCACAAACACAGCCTTGAACAATATCCAGAATAAAGTTCTCTGTACTTAGGGCTAAGTCCTGCCTCTTTCCCAAAGCCGGGGCAAGGACAGTAATGCACTTTGGATAAAGTCCAGTGGTTTACCTCAGTTATCATACTTTGTTTCTGTGAATATGAAGCAGGTTGTATAAGCTGTTCTCTGTGAAAGCATAATGCAATCAGTGCACCTAGCCTTCAGGCAGTCTCTAATGCTCTTATCAATGTTACACAAACACTCTTTGCACGCTAGTTTCCTGCAACGCTTCCACAGGTGCATTCTTAACTTACAGGCTATAGCATTATTTTGTGTATCCCCTTATGTCTTTGAGAACCAAAAAAAAAAAAAAAAAAAAAAAGAAGTAGTAGTTTTGTATGCCTCTCTCCTCTCATTTACAATTAGGGAGGCTGTTTTTGGTTGGTTGGTTGGTCGGTTTTTTGCTATATCAGCAAGAAATTTCATCTCTGTTTCTCCCAGCCTTATCTCCATGCTTCTTGTTTAACTTTTATCCCACTTATTTTCATTGGAAGTATCCCAGTAGTTTAGAAGTAATGAGGGCAGAAAGGACCTCTGGAAGTGTTCTGATCAACCCTTCATTTTTTGTTATGATACAAAAAGCCAGACTAAGTCATGTTATTTATTTAGAAAATAAGATTTATTAATGTATTCTCCCTCCCCTTTCAACTGGTGTGATGCCTGATGTTTGTATGGCATATTGTGGATCACCTCTTGCAAAATATCTTGTTAAATAAACTTTTAAAGATGTTTGTGTATCGCTGCAGTTTAATGAGGCTAATTTTTAATATTGGTTCATTTTTGCCTTTTTAAACTCCGGAGCTATTAAAGGTTTAAACTGTGTTTTGTCCTGTGGTATTTTTATAGCTTTAAAAATTTGAGAAGTTTTTTCCATAAATTCTTTAGCAGTTACATCCGATGACAACATTGGAATGGTAAACTTACTGAGCTTAATCCTGTTTGTATGCCTTTTCTTCATATCCTGTATTATTTTTATCAGAAAAGGCAAAAAGTCCAAGTCCACCTTACAGAAATTTTCTTACCAAAAAAAGTTTTTCAAAGTTACGTTTGCCAGAAAATATATTTTCTCTATTCATTTTGTTGTTCTTCCATTGCTCTCAAAACAACATGTTCTGGATTGAAACATCTGAACAGATGGTTGTAATGTGTCCAAATCACCAGGCAATAAAGATGCCTGAATGCAACCTCTTTCTTCACCCACCAAAAAGATTCCTCCAAGCCAAACCCAAAATGTCATGTATACACAAACATGTTCTTCTTCCCACAGGGAAGCAAGAATTTTATCTCTGAGTTCAGATTCAGATTCAGATGACTTAACAGCAGAACAGAAATTTATAGTTGGTAATTTGTGCTTAGGAGAATTTCCTTTCACATTGCAGGAAACACATAACTTTATTTTCTTCGTTGTTTAATTATTTATTTACTTGTGCTTTAACTCCTTTTAGCTCTTGATACATTATCCATATCAAGGCTGCAAGTGTTTAAACAAATTGAGGACCTCCAAAACAGTTGTGTGTGCTTCCATCCTCTGGCCATGGAGGCTAACATATTCAGAAACTTCTACTATCACAATCTCTTGTTCAGTGAAGAGGTTTTGCTGCTGACTGTGTAGGGACTGCTTGTGTTTTGCAGCTGCTGACTCAATTCCAGTCAGATAGGTAGCTGAGAAAAGGCTGAGATGTGTCTCATTTAGGGTCATTACAGAATCCCAGAATCCCAGAATTGCAGGGTTGGAAGGGCCCCCAAGAGATTATTGAGTCCAGCTCCCTGCTAAAGCAGGCAACCTACAGTAAGTCACGCTAGTAGGTGTCCAGAAGGGGTCTTGAATATTTCCATAGAAGGAGACTCCACAACCTTGCTGGGCAACCTTTTCCATTGCTCTGCCACCCTACTGTAAAGAAGTTCTTCCACATGTTTGTGTGGAACTTTGTATGTTCAAGTTTCAGGCCATTGCTCCTCATCGTATCACTACATACCACTGAGAAGAGCCTGGACTCATCCATTTGCCTCCCACCTCCCTGTAGCTATTTATAAGCATTTATCAGATTCCCTCTAAGTCTTCTTTTCCCCAGGCTGTACATACCTGGGTTACCCAGTCTTTCCTCATATAGGGGATGCTCCAGGCCTTTCATCATCATTTCGGCCCTCTGCTAGACTCCTAGGAGATTTCTGAACTGGGGAGCCCAGAACTGGACACAGTAGTCTAAATGTGGCCTCACCAGGGCAGAGTAGAGGGGGAAGATCATCTCCTTTGACCTGCTGGCCACACAACTTTTAATGCAACCCAAGATACCATTAACCTTCTTGGCCTCAAGGGCACACTGCTGGCTTATGGCCAATCTACTGCCCACCAGAACCCCCAGGTCCTTCTCCACTGAGCTCCCCTGCAGCAGGTCATCCCTAGCCCATACTGATGCATGCAATTATTCATCCCCAGGTGCAAAACTTCTACGCTTGCTCTCGTTAAACCTCATCAGGTTCTTCCCTGCCCAACTCTCCAGTCTGTCCAGATCTTGTTGAATGGCAGCACATCCTTCTGGTGTGTTAGCTACTCCCAGTTTCATATCAAATTTGCTGAGGGTAGACTCTATCCCTTCATCCAGCTCACTAATGAAAATTTTGAACAAGACTGGACCTGGGGGACATCACTAGTTACAGGCCTCTAACCAGACTCTGCACTGCTGACAACCCTCTGAGCTCTGCCAGTCAGCCAGTTCTCAATCCACCTCACTGTCCACTCATCTATCCCACACTTTCTAAGTTTCACAATAAGGATGTTGTGGGAGACGGTGTCAACTGTCCTGCTGAAGTCAAAATAGACAACATCCACTGTTCTCCCCCCATCTACCAATCCAGTGATGACATCATAGAAGGCTACTAGGTTGGTCAAGCATGATTTCCCCTTGGTGAATCCATGTTGACTACTGATAACCTTCTTTTCTTCCAATTGCTTGGAGATGGTATCCAGCACAAACGTTAACTCAGTTCAGTTCATCTTGGCACCATGGCACGTGGCATGTGTGCCAAATGACCTGAGAGCATATTGTTAATGAGAGCCTTTGAAGCCTGACTGTGATTTCTGGCTCCAAAATTCCATATTAGCCTGTTGTTTGACAGAAATAATGTGAGTTGTTTTGTTCTTCTAATAGTATTAGAGTAAACTGTAGTTATTATTGACATCTGAAGTAAAGATACGGTAGGTCTCAATGACTATTTCAAGACTTAACCCTGAATTTTAGCTGTATTGGTAATTTAATTAGTTGATTCAAGCCACCTGTTTGTAAGTCCTGAGCTCACAAGATTGAGATAACAAATTTCTCTAAAATGTTTCTATTTTCTTTATCAGTTAAGAAGTACAAGGACTACTCCAAAAGGAATGTCTTTATTATGCTGGCTCACAGCATCAGTGGCAAATGGTGGTATCACAGTAGAGGTTGAACCTTCCCAACAGTATTCCATTACACGTTGTTGCCATGTGAGAGATGACAGCAGAGGGGCAGCCTGACAAAATAGTGTCTGACACAGAATTATGTCTGAAGCAAAGTATGTCTGTTGTATGTCAGTTCCTTTTGCCTTCTCACCATTGTAGATAGGATTTGCCACATGCTAGTATGGAGACTGAAGTACAGTTCATCTATCTGCCTCCCATCTGCCTTTCAAACATTTGTTGCACAGTTGTATTTCATTTGGACTCCTTGGCACCAAATACCGTGGCTTCCATTACAGCAGCAATTCACATCCTTAGTTTTCTGGCAATACAAATGGTTGTGCCATGAAAAGGAGTGCAGAATAATCCCAAGACTGCTTCAGGAACTGCAAGCTGACTTCACTTCTATTATGCAAGGATATGCAGAGATTTCTTCATGTTTGCAATGACTGCAGAACTTCCCCCCAGGTCGAATCATTTTACCTTTGTTAGACACAGACATTGCACATTTTCTGAACACAGATACACATAAGAGGATTTTATTGTCCCAGAGATTATAAAGTAGTAACAACAGCTGTGCTTTACTTTTTGTTACTTGAAATACAAGTGTGTTCTTTAATAATGTCTTATAAAAACTACCTAGTGCTACTTCATTCATAATTCTGTTTTTCAACAATTATATTTATGGGAAACTTTATGGGTTTAAATCTTTTGCACTAATCACCTTCACAAATATATACGCAGTCTAGAAAAAATATTACTGGGCTGCAAAATAAATGTTATGGCTATTCCTGGTCCCACCTTCTGTCAGAAAGACAATTTTCTGACAGCCTGAAATCAGGTAACATGGCAAAACTGAGAGTTCCCAAATGGCAAACTAAGATATTTCTGATACGCCCATGTGTTTGGGAAATTCACAGTTTTTCTTTCTTTATTTATATTTTGACTGGTTATTGAATATGCATTGGTCATCTGAATAGCAAAACACTGCTAGATCAGGAAGTGTTTGGGCCAGGAAACAGATGCTCCCTCACTACTGACAGCAATAATATAGTAATCTTTTCAACTACCAACAATGCAACAGTGGGTTCGAAGCACTCCCCCAGAAAACTGCTAAATTGCTTATACACTACAATGAAAATGTGTAAACACATGTCTAGAGGTAGACACTCAGAGATTGCATAGATGGAGGCAGAAAAAGAAAAAAATACAACTTTTTTTAAATTATTTTATTTAAAGCTAATGCTTGTGGGCGATCTGTTACTGTAAATACAGATGGCTGTGAGCCACAACAGGTCACATTGAGAAGCTAAACATCTATTTGCATGTTTCCTATTTACCATTGAAACAGGAATTACTTGACAGAAAAACATACGATAATAGTCCTTAAAATAAAATATTTTGGATCAGATAATTTTGATTTAAAATACGTTATAGGTGCATCAAGTTGAAACTTAACAGCGGTGTGTCTGATGGCTTCTTTTACTGAGTATGGACAAGGACTGCAGATTCAGGTTTTGAAATTTTCTTATAAAGGTGGAATAGATTCATTGACATGGTACATGTGATCACATTCTTGAGCCAATAGTTAAAGTCATCAATCATGGAAAATAAGAGAGCAGTGGAATGCAGATACAAAAAGATAAATAGATAGGAAGAAGAAGAGTAGTAGTTAGAAAACTAGTCTGAAGCTTGAATAACTAGTTCGGCTGCCTATCCTGGTAGACCATGGCTGGATGAACATTGTGTTAGCTACCAAGCCTTTCCATGCTACAGTCTTGTAACGTAGAAAACAACACTGCCTTGCATCAGCAGGGAGTCATTGGGATTGGTACTCCAATAAATATTTGCTTTACCTCCTTTGACTTCATAATTGCCTACACACAGCCTACCTATAAGAGGTCTATATACCAACAGCCCAACCTACAAAGGGCAGCTGGATTATCTTCAGGTTAATTAGTCTTGGTTTATAACTCTGACGGGGAGCTGTAGGCTGGGAGGTGAGGGAAACCACAGTAACTGTCCTGTTTCACCCACAGTCTTACCCTTGTTCAGTCAAGCCACAGCAGTAGCATTAGTAGTAAGCAGAAACCTAAAGGAGTCTGAAAAGATTCACTTGTCTCCTAAGGAGCAATATAGTAGCACTTGAACCCGTGTCCCTATACCATAAACATCTGGGACTGCTGAGATAATACCAATTCATTTAGTTTGTAGGAATCACACCATGCCCTGGCAAACTAACACAGGGAGCCATCACCTGAGCTTTCCTGTAGCACAGAGGTTTTTTTTTTCATAGACTCATTGAGAATCCTGAGTTGAAGGGAAACCACAAAGATCATCAAGCCCAACTCCTGACTCCTCACAGGATCACCCAAATTCAAAATCTTCATCTGAATGTGTTGCTCAAATGCTTCTTGAACTCCAATCAGCTTGGTGCCACAACCAATGATATTTAATTTGAAAGGGTGATTCTTCAAAATGTGGACTAGAAGGGAGAAAGGAAATGAGTATAAACCAATGCAAATAAATGAATCAAATAAAGAAAAACAAAACAAACAAACGAAAAACCCACACCACCCTTGATAACATTTTCTTCTGGAAAATTCATTGTCAGTATGAAGTCACTTAGATATGGCTGATGGAGAGAAAAATGTCCCATATATCCCTCAAAACCAAAGACAAACCATCCAGGATGTGAAAACACAGACCCGAGTCCGCTGCTAACCCCGAGTTAGAATGAGGATATGAATCACCATCTTTCATTTTATGAATTGCGATGTGCTACTCTCATTTAAGTCATTGTCCATCTTGCTTGTGAGAGATATTCCTCTTCATATCAAAAATCAATCATGAATAGTGTCAGTAAGAAGGTAATGAGAGAATTAGAGATATTATCTTGCTTGAAATTACATTTGAGTATTCATCTGAGATGGAGCAGCGCTAGTACTGAGAATACTATCTGGAAAGATGGAAGGAAAGCAGAAGTAGAACCCTGAACATGTTCAATTATTATTTTGAATGTGAAGAAAAAGTTGTATTTTGCTCACAAGGGAGCCCGTTCCAGTGCCTGAACACCGTAAGGTGAAGAACCTTTTCCTAACACCCAACATGACCCTCCCCGATGCAGCTCCACGCTGTTCCTTTGGGCTCTGTCACTGTCACCGGAGCAGACATCACACTGCCCCTCCAACTCCCTATGTGAGGAGCTGCAGGCTGCCACCAGGCCTCCCCTCAGCCTCCTATGCTCTGAGCTGAACACATCGAGGGAGTTCAGCCACTCCTCACACATCTTGTCCTCTAGACCCTTCACCGTCTTTGCTGCCCTCCCTTGGATGCTCTCTAACACTTGCATGTCCCTCTTTTATTGTGGTGCCCAAAACTGCAGACAGTGCTCGAGGTGAGGCTGCACCAACACAGAGCAGAGTGGGACAATCCCTTCCCTGACAGGCTGGCAGTGCTGGGCCTGAAGTACCCCAAAGGGCTGGCCTTTTTGGCTGCCAAGACACATTGCTGACTCAGATTCAACTTGCTATCAACATGAACCCCCTGGTCCCTTCCCATGGCACTTCTCTCTAATGGTTTCGTTACATAATAAGAAACCAAAGAGAGCACAGGGTGTCAAATGACAAGACAGTAGTGGTTTCATCATTCCTTTCCCCACAGTACCGAATTGGCCAGAGGCTTAGAGGAGGATGTGGAGAGCGTCATTAGGTAAGAAGTCCCACGTGACACAGAACCAGGCTCAGCCAGCTGCTGTGCAGAGGGTACATTGCCACTGGGAATGCTGAGGGAGCAGTCTGGGATACACAGAAGAGACAACAAAAATTCTTCCAGGAAGAACAGTATTTTGAAGGCCAAATGAGAGTCATCCTCCGAGGGCAAAACCATCTGCAGTCATGCTTCTTTTTATACCATGCAGCTTAAGCAGAGAATCACATTATATAGGGTAATTCTCCTAAAAAATCAGATCAGTTGGAACTGTTTATAATAGAATCTTGATTACCATAACATCAATAGATATAACCTGAATTATATTAGTTACAGAGAATCGCATTAATTTTAACATCATAAATTTGTAATCTCATTAAAAAATGAAACAAATTTTCAACACTGCATTTAAATACTCAAAAGTTCCCATTACACCTACAAAATCTACTTGTATGATTAGTGAAAGGAGAGGCACAGAGAAAACTCTCCCTGAATCTTTTATTCAACTCTTAAGGACTTCAAGTCATCTAAAACTACAGTGCCCTGATTATGCATTTCTCCTCTCTCCCTTTTATTGGCTCTACTGCTGATCTGGTCATGCAGCGAGTGTGATCATCTCTTTGTTCTGGACAAAGAAAACTCAGCAACAGCAGCGAAACACACAAGAAATAAACCCATTCTCAACAAGTTCATATGAACTGCCATTTCTGGTCCTGAATAATGCTCATTTCTTTCAACATTGGAAAATCAGTTTATAAGATTTAGGCGAATGCCTAAAAACCCTAAAGAGAGGGCTGTGGAAGTGAGGATTAAGCAGTCTTTTTTCAGAAGAGGTTTGACAGATCTACTGCACACATGCACTATTGTTCTGTAGTTAGCTGTACATTTGCTACATCTTTGTTGTCAGTTAATGAATGCTCTGTGTGCTTCAAAGCTCGTCATTTTTCTCCAGCTGCACCATCTGGCCTCACAAAAGATCTGATCCAATAAATCTCATGCAGCATAGTTTCCAGGGTGAAATGAATTACAACTATTTCCCTTTTTCCTTTGACCTAGTCTCACTCTTTCCTAGAGGAAAGATGATTTAATCTTTCATCTGACGTCCTTTACTTTAACAGGCTTTAGGCAACACTTCCTCCTCTGCTTCCTAGAGATTAATTTATTTTCAAGCAGCAGTGTTATATGTCTGTAAAGTAAGTCTACAACTGTATGAAACTTAATACAGATTTCAGCTAGTAAACACCAGATTTTTTTCTTGCTGGAATTTACTCTTAGACAATAGAAATTAAAAATTTAGACTGAGCACGCACCCATGTGAGGAACTGCCACCCCTTCCCTAATTTGGAATGTCTAAATCTAGGCTGCATTAGCAAATGGTGAATAATCACTAGTAATTATCATCACTGGCATTCAACAGATTTGTTTAGAGAATGTGCTTCCAGTTTCTCAGTGCAGTGTTCCTCCCTTAACCATGCCTACAGAATAAGAAATGTGTATTATTCTTGTCACTCTTGTCACCGACAGCTGGGCTTTATTTAGAAGATGGAATATAATTCCATTGGTGATGGAGTGGGAAGTCCAGGCTGAAAGACGTTACCATGCATTTTGTTCTGAAGACATCAAGGTGTGCTTTTATCCTATTCTGGAGATGTAAGCTGCAAATTAGCTTGCTTGTCTGCATAAACATTCTATCTGACTCAGGCAGGTGACATTTTTTACTAATTAAGTGGAGTGCTTCTTTCATGTCACGTCCCGAAAAGATAAAGTGAGGTAATCTCTCCAGTAACGCGGACTACAGAATGATACGATGATGATGACTGGAATGCTGAATTTAACCTAGAATTTCAGAGAAAGCCAAAGGTGAGGCCACACATTGGTAGCTGAATAAAATCTGAGTTTTTCAGTGCTTTATTTTATGCTTGGGGTTTCTCAACCACAAAGTGTAAAAAAAAAAAAAAAACACTCTGTTTTTGTTTTTTGCTTGTTTGTTTTTTGTTTGTCTTGCAGCCACTTTGAGTAGAATAATAGATGAGTCGGCATGGAAAATCACATGCTTATGGATCCATGGAGGAAGCTATGCACGTCCATTTGGAATCACCACTCAAAGATGAGTTTTTTTCTCCCAGCAGACACTATAAAATACTGACAAGGCCTGTTGAGCAGTGCCAGGATGAGAGATCAGATCCTCTCAGCAGAACATGATATGATGGAGTTTGATGTGTTCTCTGTCCCATCAACATCGTCTCACTCTTCCAAGCACTGTCTTTAACATAAAGGTCTTTGAGAAATCTCAAGATGTTAGAGATACACATTGTGTTGTATGAAAAGTTAGCATGCAGCAGTTTACGCATCACTAATGTTGTAATCCGTAATCATTGCAGAAGACTTAACTTTTTTTTTTTTCCCCAAGCCCACTGACTTCATACACTGCTTGTTAGAGAGACAGAAAGCAGCTGAATTGTGGAGAGCACTCCTTAAAGTCAACTTGTCTCTATGTTAGAATTTTGGATGCTGTGTAGGATGCAAGACTCCATCATACCTACCAAGGTACAAATTTTATCAGTGGAATAAATTATCTTCCCAATATAAAAATCAGTTGCTGTCAAAAATAAACTTCCAAAAACTCAGAAATGATTTCCTACAATTGTCTCCATCCTTCAGACGCTCCATCCATGATGCACTTCTTGAAGATATTCATCAGCTAATTAGTTAATCTGAGCTGGGGAATATTAATGATGGTGGAACACGTTTGGCTAAGAAGGGATTTTTCTGCATTCTTTTCTCTTAACAAGTAAAATCTGATCCATGATTAAGTCTCAAAACTATGCTTTCACAACAATTAACATGGCATTAGATGAAGTCTACATCTGTTACAGCAAGTATGGATACAGAACATAATCAGCTATAACAGACACTTCTGTATTTGAGGACATGTTAAGAAAGGAATGACAGATGTTTATTGTGGTGAACTAAGAAATTCGATATGTATCTTTGCCTTAGACTTCCTGGACCTGGCTTCTCAATGGTTATGTATCCACAGTGTTTATTGACTGGAGCTGTGCACAAGTGAATTCTGAATAACAGTCTCTTAAACTCTCAGGATACTATGAAATTACAAAATGCAGACAACTTGATTGTCTCAGTAGCATACTAGTTACAATTTTTATTTATTCTTCGTAAAGGATGTTTTTACTAGCTTGTTTTCCACCCTTTCTGTAAACTATCTCCACTTCTCATCAGACAGTCTTTCAACGCTCTTTGGGTTTCAGCACATCCCATTACCTCCTTGATTTTTTACTGCTTGAATTCTCCATACATCCTTAATTTCTTTAGCACTGAATTATTAAGGTTTCTCCAGCAGGGAAATGTAACTACCCATTGGAAACTTTCAAATGGCCGTGTGCCTTGTGCCTCAAATATAAAAGGCAGATTAGTTCAAATCTGTAAAAATAAGTCGGTCTGTTTGCTTATAAGAGGATTTGGATTGAGTGAAATTGCTTTATAAATATGTGACTTCTTAGTATTAAAGTTGGGGAATGAAAGAAAAAATACACAATCCACTCATAGTTCAGAATTTTCTGCTACTCCTTGAGCTTGTACTTACCCGCCTTCCTGACTGGTGTGTACATACTCTGTTTGTATTTTATTTTTAAATAATAATAAATAAATCCAAAACTCAGCCTATCACAGGGAGAGGGAAGAGACGCCGTGAATGAAATTCATACAGAAAATCCCAAGTTGTAAGGGACCCACGAGGTTTACTAGGTCCAACTCTTGGCTCCACACAGGCTCAACCAAAAATCAAACCATACTTCTGAGAGTGTTTTCCATAGTCCAGATGCTTCTTGAACTCTGGCAGCCTGGGGCTGTGACCACTGACCTGAGGAGCCCGTTCCAGTGCCTGACCACTGCAAGGTGAAGTACCTTTTCCTAACACCCAACATGACCCTCCCCGATGCAGCTCCACGCTGTTCCCTTGGGCTCTGTCACTGTCACCGGAGCAGACATCACACTGCCCCTCCACTCCCCTTGTGAGGAGCTGCGGGCTGCCACCAGGCCTCCCCTCAGCCTCCTCTGCTCTGAGCTGAACACATCAAGGGAGTTCAGCCACTCCTCACACATCTTGTCCTCTAGACCCTTCACCGTCTTTGCTGCCCTCCCTTGGATGCTCTCTAACACTTGTATGTCCCTCTTTTATTGTGGTGCCCAAAACTGCAGATAGTGCTTGAGGTGAGGCTGCACCAACACAGAGCAGAGTGGGACAATCCCTTCCCTGACAGGCTGGCAGTGCTGGGCCTGATGTACCCCAAAGGGCTGGCCCTTTCGGCTGCTAAGACACACTGCTGATTCAGATTCTACCTACTGTCAACATGAATCCCCAGGTCCCTTCCCATGGGGCTCTCTCCAGCCTCCTGTGCCCCAGTATGTATAGGTTTTTGCCGCATCACTGATGCAGAATCCATCATCTGTTCTTGTTGAACTTAATGAGGCCGGTGATTGTTCAGCTCTGTAATTTGTCAAGATCTCTCTGCATAGTCTTTCTACCCTCAAGATAGTCATCAGCTTCTCCCAGTTTAGTGTTCTCTGCAAACTTACCTAGCATACCTTCAAGTCCCGTATCCAAGTAATTAGTAATTCACACGAACATTAAAGAGAAATGGCCCTGTAGAACCCCATTAGGGATTGGATGCCAGCCCAATGTAACCTCATTTACTATCAACCCTCTATGACAAATCCATCGGCCAATTGTTGACCCATCATGTTATGTTTTTGTCTGGCTGTATGCTGGACATTGTGTCCAGATGGATACTGTGTGAAACAGTATAGAAATCTTGGCTAAAATCCAAGAAGATTAAATCAGCTGGCTTCCCTTGGTCAACTAGGTGGGCGACCTTGTAATTAAAAGAAATTAAGCTGGTTGAACGGGACTTTCCACTTGTGAGCCCATGTTTGCTGTGACCAGTGACTGCATAGTCTTCCAGGTGTTTGACAGTAACTCCTAGAAAAATCTCCTCCATAATTTTATCAGGAACTGAAATGTGACTGACAGGCCTGTAATTACTAGGGTCTTTTTTCTTGCCTTTCCTGAAAATTGAAATAGTGTTTCCCAGCTTTTATTCAGCTGGGACCTCTCCACATCCTCAAAATTGTTGAAAGAATAATTGAGAAATGTCTAATAATGCCAGCTTTTTGAACACCCTGGGATTAATCCCATCGGGCCCCATACACTTGTATGCATCCTGGTGGAGCAGGAAATCCCATACAAATTAAGGGTCGGCTGGGAGTCTGTCATTTCCATAGTTACGGTCCTCCAACTCAGGGCTCTGGGGGTCCCAGAGCTCATCATCATTGCTGAAAACAGAGGTAAAGAGGCATTAAATGTCTCTGTTTTGTCTATGTCCCTACTTGTGAGGTGACCATCCTCAGCAAGCAACTGACTAATTCTATCTCTGGTCATTCTTTTGTTATTAACATACCTTTAAAGGTCATTTTTTCGTTCCCCACAACATCAGCCAGCTTCAACTCTAACTGAGCTTTGGCTGCATGTTTTTTTCTCCCTACAATGGCAAACAGCATCTTTACAGTCCTCTAATGTCGCCTGGCTTCACTTCCAGTGGTTATACTTTCTTTTCTGCCTCAGCTCAAGGAGAAGATCCCTACTCAGCCAAGCCAGCCTTCTGCCCTGCTTTCTTAAGTTCTGACATTTTGGAATTCCTTGTTTCTGTGCTCTTCAGAGTGGTAATTAAAACATGACCATCACTGGTGGACCCCAAAGCCCATGTCAAGTACATCATGGTCACTACGACCAAGTTGGCCTCCAACTGCCATTTTATCCACAGGACCCTCTCTGTTTACAAGTAACAAATCCTAGTCAGCTCCCTTAGCACCTGTACCTGGAAGTTATCATCAAGTTGATTTAGAAATCTCCCAAAACATTCTTTATGATCTGTGTGCCGTTCCCAGTTAACACCTGGCAAGTCGGTTACCCACAAGGACAAGGGTGAATGACCAAGATGTATCTCTCAGTTCCTTAAAATGTAATTTTTTGATGCCATCATTCTGGCTGGATGGCCTATAGTAGATTCCCACCATGAGAATTGGTTTATTTGCTTGTTTCTTAATCCTTACCCAAAGGCTCTCAACCACATCGTAGGCAATGGCAAGCTCTGCGCAGCGCAGTCCTCCCTCACACGCAGTCATCCCTTGCTTCTCCTGCCCTGCCTGTCCCAGGCCCAGAGCCCTGCATTATGACACACCAGTCATGGGACTCTTCCCATGATGTTTAACTTATGCCCACGACATGGTAGATCTGGGATCCAGCCAAGGCTTCTTGCTCCTCTTGTTTGTTTCTCATGCTGCGCGCTTTAGTGTAGAAATATATCAAAAGTGCTTCCATGTACCAGGCATCTTGTGGAGCAGACTGAGCAATCTCACTAGCGCAGACCCTCAAGTTTCGGTGCGCCATCCTACAGCTTATCACTGGCGAACCAGGTTTTATCCCACTGAATATGTTTTGATCCCTTTCCCCTTTTTAATCTAGTTCAAAGCTCTACCAGTCTTCCCTGCGTTGAGTATGAACAGAGCACAGCAGCAGATTCTATTCCTTTTCAGACCACACTCTTCAACAGCACAGACCTCTGTGGAAGCTCTGTGGTCAACAGCAACCATACTTGTGTTGAAGAATTCTGTAATGTTGTTTTCACGTGGTCTCACGATAAAACCCAGCCCACCATTTTCACGTTGTTTAATATGTTTGACCTTCCAAGGAAGGTTTTGGATGCCAGTGTATTTCTGTGAACGTTACACATCCCGGTTTTCTGGCAGAGCAGGATTTAATCCTACTGTTCTTGGCCCAAGTTGCTCCGAAATGTTTACATCAATACTGCATTTATATCAAGATAGCCTACTCTAATCTGTGACTACAACAGATAAGTGGCTGGCTGTTTTCAAATTTCAGGCAGTGTTGCAAGTGTACAGAGGGGAAAAGGCAAGCTCATAACATAAACAGAATGTGCCCTTCGAAGGAGATTACAGCAAACCAATAAAAAGGCAGGTGTGGCTCTGGAAACTGGAATAAGACCTGCTCATGGGACAAGCAGGTTTCGGGGAGGACACAGCAGGAAGTGAGGGCAGCAGTCCTAAATCAACAGCTTCCTCCAGAGCTGGGGAGCATCATAATGAACAACCAGGTGGATAAAGAGAGCAGAGGGCGTAGCTGAAGAAGGAAACAGTGTCAGTAAAGGACAAATGAACTGAAGCGTAGCAAAACTCCCATAATGAGGAGTAATAAGTGCAATTAAGAGGTAGATAAGAGCTAATGAAAGAAAGAACTTAATCACAGTATAAGTCTAAATATAACTGGGTAAGGCACAATAGCTTTAAAGCATCCTGTAATTGACAAATGAAGCCAAACAAGCTCCTACATCACAGGGCAGCACATCTTACGCGTATTGCTTTCTTATTACTCTTAACCACTCTCCGTTGCAAAAGCCGCAGGTAAGCGCTGTGAGCACTCTGCTCTTGGCATCCAGCCCCTCCACGGAGCTTACAGAGACCCGACCACCCCTGACAAAAGTTCCTGGTCCCAACTTCACCCTCTGCTTCTCCAAAATGAGCGAAGCAGGACGAGAGCCGGCCCACCCCAGCACCCCCCTCTCACGGCAGCGGCCCGCAGGGCGGCAGGCCGTGACGCGTTTCCACCGCGACCGCTCCTGGTTGCTCCGGCAGCGCACCGCGCGGGGCCCGCGCCGAGCGTGAGGCGGGGGGAGCTGCGCGCCCGCGCCTTCCTCCTCGCTGCCCTGGGCCGTGGTTGGCGGCTGCGGCTGAAGCCCCACAGCGGAGAAAGAGGAGGCGGCGGCGGCGGCGGCGGCCGAGCAGCGTGCTGTCTGCAGGTGGCCGCGGAGGGCGGCCGCCGGCATTGCGCGGCACGGCTCGGCTCGGCAGGCAGCGGGTGGCGTCCTCAGGCGCGGGCGGCCTCGGCTGTCCCGGCGCTGGCGGGCAGAGGGACGTGCGCGGGTCTTGGAACCGTGAGGAAACGGCCGTGCTCTTTGCGTGTTAGCGCCGTGCGCACTTAGCAGTGTAGAGCTCTTGGGGTAACATCCGAGCATGTGACTAGCCAAAGAGTATCAGCGCGAGAAGGGGACAGTGGTTGAGTTCTAGAGCAGCAGGACCTAACTTGTTAAAGCAGAAAAAAGTCTGAGTTCTGGGTCAGGTGAACGGGGAGAACCGTCTGCATTTACCCATCCTGTATCTGCCACGTCGTGCGTCAGTGCCTGGCACGCAGAAGGCAGATAAAATTGCAGGCATTATGTGATGAGTATGTCCTGCTAAGCGCTTTCAGAGTTATTACCCAAATTATGGGGATAACATGATGGCAAAGCCAACACTAGCAACGTTATTTGAGAGACAGTCATCAGCCAAAAAAGGCTGCCTTGGAAATTATGGCTTGTTTAAGTGAGGGGGAAGGGGAGGAGGAGGAATATACCTTGCTTTAGTAAAAGGCAAGAAAACAAACAGAGTGAGAGTGCGAGGGCACGGAGTTCAAAGTGTGAGCCAAAGAATGCCAGTATGAGTTCCGCATGGTGGTGGAAGCCCTTCAGAGATCAGTATGGCCCTTCAGAGGCACTTTTAAGTCAGGGAGTTGTATCTTGTCTTGTCCGTGGAGGAAAAACTTGCCAAGCAGTCTCACTCTTTAAAATGCGAGCTTAACTAAACCAAGGGGGACAGCTTTACTTCAGCTGTCACAGTGCTGGTTGCTGGGATAATTGTTTGGCATTACCAGGCTTAGGAAAATAGAGGTTGATTATTAAAAACAGTTCGCGTGTTCTGGCGTGGCAGCAACTGTGTATTTTATTCTTCAGGCTTTCCCTGTGTAGATGTAGTTTCTGCTCCTAAATTTTGATTTACTCATTACAGTGGCCCTGTTGCCTGTCTGTTGTTGTTTCTGTTTGAATTTCAAGCATCTTTTCTGTGCTTTATTTTTCCCTTCCCTGATTCCACTGTCTCATCTCTTCTGCTTTGTTCCATCTAAGACTGCTACATTTCATCTGTCTGCTTTTGCTAGTGTTACAGAGCCTTGCTGTCAGCTTGCTGTGTAAAAAGTGGTGCTGTGTAGTGAGTAAGTTTGGAAAAGAGGGGGAAGAAAAGGAGAGAAGCTCTGTGAGGGAGAGAAAACAGATCATCTGGCAGCTGCTTGTTGGCTTTGCAAGAGAATGAAGATAAACCTGCACATCCTATTGTGACCTTTTCCCCTGCGCAGGCTGGAAATCCCAATCCCTAATCTTCATGTGCTTTTGCTTTTAAATTAAATAGTCCTAGTCTCTTGAATCTCTCCTTAACATCGGCCAACCTCAAGTCACCACCTCTGATCACTTTCACTTGCCTGCTCTGAGCTGTTCCTGTTCTTCCCTTGAAAAGAGATGACAGCGTGGACTACATCAAGATCTGCTCTATGGAATCTCATGGCCACATTTATTGCTGGTTTTCTGGGCACTGAAATGAACACACGTGCTCTTGATGGTGAACTACTTGTGATTGAAGCTCTGGCAAGTTAAGCATGCTTGCTTTGGTTAGGAAAAAAAGGAAATGTGGATACTCCCCCCTGTATTGGTGTTTAACAGCAAATAATAGCAGGTTAAGGGAATCCTCTGTAGACTTGTCAGGGAGTATTTCAATATCCTTATTAAAGTCTTGTTGTGGAATATATATGATGGAGTGTACATTTTAAATATTCTTGATGTTTTAAGATCTTTTGGTGAGAAAAAAATGGAATAACATCAGAATATTGTTTAACTTGCTGTGCATCCCAGTGTGCTGTAATTGAATCTTTTTCTTACCTCGTCTGTCTTTTCAGTAAAAGGTTTCTGCAAAAAGAATGTGGGAAAAGTAATTCCATCTCTACACAACTGAATTTCTCTCAGTACGTGGATTCACTTTGCACAGAGTTTCACTTTGCATACTGCTCAAGCTGTGTGCTGACAATGGTTGAATAGATTGCAAGCAGATGCAAAATGTTGTCCTTAACTCAGAGATCCCATCAGCCATTCTCTTAAATAGCCCAGGCTGCTGGGAGGATGAAGTTTTGACAGAGCAAAGAGATTTGCATTGGGATTCACTGGTGATATCTGAGTGGCTGAAGTCTCTGAATGCTGGGGATGATTCTGTTTTGCCTTCTGAATGATTTGTTGAGTGTGTGTAGGACAGGCTTAGGCTCAGATCCCTGTGGATTTTGGGTAGGTCAGGGGAGGTGAGGCTTACAGGTACCTTATTCTACTTCAGCCCTGATTCACCTTCTTGTTTTATTAGAAGGGGTAGTTGTAAATATCTCTAGGGACGTGTTATAAAGCTGCATTAAGCTAGCATTAGCGTCTTAACGTATTAGTATTTAGCATCTTGTAGCATTAGTGTCTTGAAGGTGATGAAAGTACTGCCCTTAAAGTGTATGCAATATAAAGAGGAACATAAATGCTGTCTGATTACCTGGAAAGGATCAGGCAAAATAATAAAGCATCTTCTACGTATAAATTCTACAGCTGAGAAAGACTTCTGTGCTGTCAGGGTGTTCTGAGTCAAGCAAAATCATGGAAGCAGAATATCAGTGGAGCCTTTAATCACCATGTCCAAATTTCCATGGCTTCTCTTCAGTCTTTTTATTTCGAGCGTTCTTAAAATATCTTTCTAGGGGACACACATTTCATTCACCTCTTTGAATGCTTTATGTAAGTGAGATCTTCTAATACAGTTCCTCATCATTTCCCCTCTGCCGTAACTGACAGTGCTAGTGTTTTTATGACTGTTCTTTGTCGTGTTTGCTGGGGAATGTTTTGCACAGGGCCACTGTGGCATCTTGCAGCATGTGGCTGTCAGGAGTGAGGTGTGCCCAGTGCTAGCTTTCTGTTGCATGCAGGTTGGTGTTTAGGCATATTACATAAACCACTTAGCCTTAATTTCTGGAGGGATTAGCATCTATTTCCCATCTATAAAGCACGGCTTTCTTAGGACCTCAGATCAAATATTAGTGGTGTGGTTCCACCAACCTCAGTGGAGTCACTCTGGAGGAACTCCTGTGTGACCTAGGGAAGAAGCTGTTTAGCAAGATCTTCTGAGGCTTCAGCACACGTAATGAAGTGAGATATGTTTTAGACCGATTCAGGAGCCTGAAAAAGGTACTCTGCATGTAACCTTTCCTTTAGCAATTGAGAGTTTCTGCCTTCCAGGTGTGTGAAGCAACAGCATCGGAGCTCACGGGGTTCCATAGAGCCTCTCAGGGATCGAGTGCCATTTTATTTTTGGGCTAGCTGCCACTCTAAGCTTATGAGGAAAAATGAGGAAACAACTTGCGTTCCTGGTGTTTTACACCGAGTCTTCTTGGAGCTGCTTTCTGGGGAATGTTAGTTTTTTCCTGGAGCAGGCAGTGAGTGGACACTCTGCAGATAGCATTGCCAGAGATCACTGTCTAGTGCTGTGGGAGGAAAGGAGTGCACAGGTGAGTAGTTTTCATATCCTGCAATCAACCTATATTCTGCTTAAAGAGCCAGGTGCATAGATATGTCTGTAAAATGGCAGGCCCTCAATTGACCTCCCTGGGACATTGGTGCCAGTGCAGGATCTGAAAAGATCCTCTCTGGGACATTGGTGCCAGTGCAGCATCACTCGCACAGTGAAGAAGTGCTGCCTGATGTTCAGAAGGAACTTACTGTGTTTCAATGTGTACCTGCCTTGATGAGATTCGCTCTGAGTCTTTTCTTCTCCAGGCTAAACAGTCCTCATATGAAAGGTGCTCCAGGCACTTCATCATCTTCGTGGCCCTCCACTGGACTCTCTAGTGTCTGTGTCTCTCACTTGTACTTAGGGAGCCTAAAGGAGGACCCAGCACTCCAGATGTGGTCCCACAGCCCAAAGCAGGGGGCCAGGATCACCACCTTCAACCTGTAGATGATACACTGCCTAGTGCAGCCTGAGATACCTTCTTAATGGGAAAAACGCACTACTGACTTGGTGTCCACTAAAGATTGCAGGTCCTTTTCTGTTTTCTGTTTGGGTAGTCCCCAATATGTTCTGGTGCATGGAGTTGCTGTTCATCCTCAGGTGCAGATCCTTGCAGAACTTCACAGAGTTCCTGCCAGCCCAGTTCTTCGGCGTGTTGAGATTCCTCTGCATGACAGCATTACCCCTTGATGTGTCAGCCACTCCTCCAGATTTGTGTCATCTAGAGACTCGCAGAGGATGCACTCCACTCCATCATCTGGATCATTAATGAAGGTGTCGAACAGGACTGGACCTGGTATAGACCCGTGGGGTACACTGCTGTTTATTGGCTTCCAGATTTTGTGCCACTGATTGCACCCTCTAGGCTCAGCTGTTCAGCTCATGTTGTAATGATTGCTATAATATAAATTACATAATACATGATAGATGACGATATGTGATTTGAAGAGAAACAAGAGTGTGTGTACTGATTCCAGGATGCCAGAGTAGTCTGGTTTCTCTTCAGATCGTATATTGTCGTCTATGGCGGACTTCATGATTTACATACTGTTCATAATACTGAATGTGTGATTGTACGTATATAACAGTGAAAGATTGCTTCTGTCTGTTTACAATGACTGAAGGACATCCAAGGTAATAGATGTTTATATAACTTTTCAGTTATATAAACTAAACGGAGTAGTATTTCTATCCCAGCCTCCTAAAGCTGGAGGTAGCTGTTTGTTTCTGAAATTAGGGGGAGGATTCATGTGCAGCTGTCAGGCACTGCTAGAGGGCAGGCTTATCAGCCTGTAAAACAAGTCGTGTTTGTTTGTAGCCTCTGCTCTTTCTTTGCCTTTTCTTCTGGTGAAGTACCTGGACAGTATGGCCCCCTGCTTACTGCGAGTTCCAGGCCCACCACAGGGGGCTGTCTCTTGCCTTTTTTAACTGTTTGTTAGGCCCTGTGCGTATGTTACATGGTTTTGAAAATACACACTCCTAATTAGCCACAGCCTTTGTGGCTATTGAGTGTATTGAAAAGCCAAGGAATCATTGCAACAGTGACCAATGCCCTTCCAGTCCTAAATTTTGGACACCTAACTGCAGTTTTCGGCGTTACGTTTCTCCATGCAGAAATAGAATTAAAAAATCCCCAAGCCCCTTTGTTTTAAAGTTGCTGACCAAAAGACTGGAGACAGTCTTCTGGTAACCCATATTATTGGGATGCCTTAGAAACGTCATGCTGCAAACAAGACTTACCTGGGTAGGGTGCCATTACGTGTGTGTGTTCTGACTGCTCCTCCTCAGTAAGTTCTGAGGTGGAGATTTGAAGGCAGGCGTCCTACCAGAACAGTGCACAGTTCTGTGGGGTTCTGGCATTGCTATGAAGTTACCTCATTATTAAAACCTGCAGCGAACTCTTTTGATTTCAGCCTTTTAAACTGTATCCTATTGAAGCGTGTTGCACATTCCCCAGGATGTAGGGCAGCAGAGAAGCCTGCCTTTCTGTGCAGCTGCTGTTTGTAGCACTGCTATGCTGATGACCTTTCTGTTTCCAGAACAACTATTGAATGGTCAGAATCTCATGACAGAGGCTATGGAAATCTTCAGTCTGTTAAAATGGAGCACTATGCATTTAGTGATTTGTCTCTCAAAATTGCCTTTCCGTATTCTGCCACCAAGGCAACTGTGAGCATATTGTTGTCATCACGGAGATAAGGTAAGTTACTGCTGTTTGGGTCTTGCCAGGTGGTTAACAGCAAGCCTGCAGTAGACAAACTTCAGACATTAAATGCTAAGTATCTCTTAGACTAACATGAAGATTATTCTGTTGCCATCTGCAGGGTTTATTTAAGACTTCAGTCAGTCAGTACGTATGTAACTACCTTGGCTAAGAGGAAAGTACTTCTCCCTTGCATTTTCTTTTTTTTCCCAATAATTTGTTCTGTGTAAGTAGCCTTGTTTCCAACTGGCATGACATGACTGTAGTATGGGAGGAATTGCACGCATGGTGAAAAGTCTTTTGTGTGCAGAGCCAGTGTGTGGCAAATCTACATATGAATTTTGGATGGTTTGGGAATGTGGATAGTGGCTCTGGGTAGAGTCAACTAGACTTGTTAGTTTAGGCTTTGTGCCAAGCAGCAGGAATTGCAAAAAGATTGGAGGAATGGAAATAATAGGCTGAGGTGAATGGACAAGGAGGAGAGGGGAGAAGGTGATGGTGCCTGTGAGGTGGCAATTACCTCAGCAATAGAGCTGTTACGTATATTCTGCTTAATGTATGATGTGTAGAGAGTGCTCCTCTGAATGCCTGTAAATCAATTGCTGTTCCTATAAGCCTGATGTAGCTAGGTACTGTTAATAAGTAGTATCTCCAAAGATTTGTACAACCTGAAGAAGAGTCTCAAGGTTATGAACCTCTGAATGTTTCCCTGTTGATGCTTGTGCCCATTGCTCTATGTGGGAGGCATAAGCTTTGAAACTTCAGTACTCTGAATTACCTCTTTGAGTGTCTAACAGAGATGGTCAGAGAACCTGAGTTAGTAACACAAACTAAAGTTACTCCTGACCATAAAAGCCACAAGTGTTACAACTAGCAGTCAGATCTCCAAGTCTTCATCTGTTTTAAGAAATGCTAAGAGGTGAAGTCGTAGTTTGCACTGGAGTTGAAATGATGCCCTGTACTCTGTGTATGTCATGTTCAGATCAGCGTCAGTGTGGCTGAACCTTTATTTTTTATTTGTTTATTTTCCTTAAGGCTTATTCGTTATGATTGCCTGGACAGGAACCTTCATCTTGTTGATCAAGAAACACTGATTATGTGCCAGAAAATGCTTTGTATGCAAAATGTGTGCAGCCAGGTACGTTACGTTTACAGCTCTTTTAAGATGCCTTAAAGAAGCTTTTCTAGGTGCTGCTACTAACTTGGAGGGGAAAAAAAAGACTGTTTTTGATATGCTGTGTGAATAATCTTCATCTGAAACTAAGTATTTTGAGATACTACTATTCAGGTGGTTGTCTAGTTGTCTTCTCCTTGCCTTGGAAAATATTTTCTACATGTAGAATTCATCGGGAGGTGATTCAGGATGATCAAAGAACTGCAGTAGTGAAGAGGGTAATTCATTGGCTCAGATTCTCTTGCATGCATAGAGCTAGATTCTTGATGAGTTCCTTAACTTTTGTGAGTAAGTAACAAAAACTTTTTTTTTAATCTGGCTGTTGAAAAAATGTAACACATTCCCTCCCTTATGACAAGACATGTGATTTAAATTCATTTGCTGAATATCTTTTTAAATCAGCTCTCAAGCAGAGGGGAGGTATGGATCCATCCAACGTAGAAGTAATATATCAGGAAAGTTTCAGAAGAAGGCAGCGTATTGCTTCCCCACAGATAAGTTCCTGACCTCCACCTGAAAGCTCCGTACTGTGCTGCTGTACTCAAAGAAGCAGAAGTTCTTCAGTTAAATGAACAGAACATGAACTTGCCGCTGTAGTATTTGGTGCTGATTGCTTAGACACGAGAAAGCCTTTCAGCAGGCAGAGTAGAAATTTCTGTTAAGGAGTTCTGCAGATCGGACTAGGCTTCTAGATTTTATAGACCTGAATGCTTTCTTTACAAAAGGAAAAGCCCTGCCTTTTTTCCCCTCTCAGGATAGCTTATGCTCTCCGCCTGAGTTTGGCACAGAAGCTGGGTTCCGTTGTCTTGTTTGGCCTTACGGCTTCTCTGGAATCAGGCAGAGAGCCAATTCCTGTCATGATGGGAGCCCATCCTAGGGTTCTTAGCAGAGCCCCTAGGATGCCTTTACAAGTGGCTGTAATCTGTGAGGCCTTTGGCCAGAAGGGGAGGTGGAGCCAAAGGGTCAATTTGGGGGAAAGATGGGATAGGGAGGGCATTACCAAGAGGTGATGTAAATGCATTAAATTAAAACCAGGATTAAGCGCTAAGCTTAAGTGGGGAGATGCTAAACCATGGATACCAGAGCTGCTTTGGCTGGCTGTCCTGTATGTTGTAATCTGTGCAGATAGCAGCTTTAATCACTAGAGGCCCTGAGCTGTTGGGTCCTCTGAGTGCTACCATAAATTAATTGCTTGGTGCCACAGCAGCCCCTCCTCGTGTTGGCAGCTGTTGATGTTAATTTCAGTACTTGCTGGGGTGTCCAGCAGTCTTTGCCTTGTCTGCATAACTCACACCCTTCTTCATGACTTGTAAATGAATTTGTTTGTTACTCAGAGTACTTTGAATCAGTCACGCGTCTGCTCTGTATCAAAGTTTCTTAATCTATAAATCAGATTTTATCTCCTGACTTAAATGGGCACGAGTTGGACAGAAGATTCCTGTCAGTTTGTTGTTTGGTTGCTTGTACAGACACAGAACAGGTGGGAAATCTGGAAAATATCTGTAGGCCCGGAAATGGGAGGTGCAATACATGCAGTACCTGATCAGTTACAACATCAGTGACGCTTATTGATGCCATCCCCAGCTTTGTCACATTTGACTTGCGTGGAAAACACTTGTATTTTGCAACCTGCATTTGGGTAACCAACAAAGACAGTCTGGCACCAGAGAATCCTTGTTTCTTCTGTGATGTATGTTTTCGAATGCTCCATTATGATGCAGAAGGCAGTAAACTGGGAGACTTTCTTGCATGTCCTTACATTGATCCTGGAATATTCAACTGAAACTTACATCGGAGAGAGTGGATCTGGTGGACTGTGCTGATGGAGCTGTTGCTCTAGCTGTTAAAAACACCGGGCAGCTTGAGTACTGATGATACCACAGGGTTTTTGAGTTAGGTATGTACTCGTCTCCTCCTCTGAGGAGGGATCCCTTTGCACTTGAAGTCTTTGGGTTTGCTTTTGCAGTCACAGAGGTAAGTTAGAAGTCTTTGGGTTTGCTTTTGCAGTCACAGAGGTAAGTTAGCGTGGAAGAAATATGCTCAGACTTCTGAATGCAGACTAACAGAGCATTGTCTGCGAATGACAAAGGAAAAAACGTGGTGTGCAGCATGGGAAACTTTAAAGTAATTCTTGGAAGGGTAAAAGCGACTGCAGTGTCTGTGGTGTCCGCACCTCCACACAGAAAGGGTGGCTGCAGCAGTTGGCAGTCTGTGCAGTCAGTGTGTGAAGGCAGGTTGGAACACCTGCGGCATAAGAAGTACAAAAATTTATCAAATTGTAGTTGTTATCAAATTGTTTGTGATACCATTTTAATTACATATACAACACTGCTAATACCATACAACTAAGTGGTTGCTTATTTATTTTTCTCTTCTACTGTGGCTTCAACATTTATGTTGAATAAAAAATATTTCAAGAAAGCGTTGTCACCGTGATATCAACTGATTCAACTTAAGTGACAGAACAAAAAGGTTACAAGTCGTAATTTTTAAAGGTACTTTAATTAATTCCCAGGGGCTGTCCCGTGGCAGCCGAATCTGATCCTCACTTCATGTTTTATTTCTGAGCAAGTCCTCTGAGTGAAATCCAGTGCTGGACACAGCTGTCCATTCATAGATCAATTCCTGTTACACTGCTCAGAGTTTTGGCTAATTGGTAAATGCCGTGAGAGTTCAGAGATCACAAACTTCTGATCTTTCTTTTTATCCTTTCTTCTTTAATCTATTTTTTAATGTTTGCATAAAGAAATTTCTATCCAGAAGAAAAGTATACTCATTACTTTTTCTTCCTGAGCTTTACAGTGCGTTTCAGACTTAAAAGCATGGAGTTACAGCACTCTAAAAATACCGAGCTAGGAAGAATTACTAAATGAAAGGCATTCACGTCATTCTGTGGCTGCCTTTTTGCTTTCATGTTTTTAAATACTTAATGATTTGGCAGTGTGAACCATTACAACCTGTTTCACGCTTCTGAAAGATATTGATGATTCCCTCCCACTGAAAGACTTTCCTTTACTAGCAACATGGCCATGTAGGATGCTGCCCCACACTGAGGTGGGGAAAAGGTCCATCTGCTCAGGTATCTCAGCAAGAGTAATATTCAAGTTTCATATGGTTTGTAAATGTGCAATAGACAGGTAGTGAAAGCCAAAGCAGCTGAGGGGAGGGTAGAGCTTCACATCATAGAACGGAATAGAATCACTCTGGTTTGAAAAGACCTTAACGATCATCGAGTCCAACCACGACCTAACCATGCTACCCTAACTAACAACCCTCCGTGAAATCATGTCCCTGAGCACCACATCCAAATGGATTTTAAACACATCCAGGGATGGTGACTCAACCACCTCCCTGGGGAGCCTATTCCAGTGCTTAACAACCCTTTCTGTAAAGAAGTGTTTCCTGATATCCAACCTGAACTTACCCTGGTGCAACTGGAGGCCATTTCCCCCCATCCCATCCCCACTCACCAGTGAGAAGGGACCAACCCCACTCTCATTGCAATCACCTTTCAGATATTGGAAGAGAGCAATAAGGTCTCCCCTCTGCCTCCTTTTCCCCAGACTAAACAGCCCCAGTTCCTTCAGTTGCTCTTCGTAGTGCATATTCTCCAAGCCCTTCACAAGCCTTCTTGCCCTTCTTTGGACCTGCTCCAGCATCTCCATGTCCTTTCTGTACTGAGGTGCCCAAAACTGAACACAGTACTTGAGGTGAGGCCTCACCAATGCCGAGTACAGGGGCAGGATGACTTCCCTAGTCCTGCTCACCACACCGTTCCTGATACAAGCCAGGATGCCACTGGCCTTCTTGGCTACCTGGGCACACTGCTGGCTCATATTCAGCTGACTGTCCATCAGTACACCAAGGTCCCTTTCCATCAGGCAGCTTTCCAGCCACTCCTCCCCAAGCCTGTAGGGTTGCCTGGGGTTATTGTGATGAAAATGCAGGACCTGACACTTGCCCCTATTGAAACTCATACAGTTAACCTTGGCCCATCGATCCAGCCTATCCAGGTCCCTCTGTAGTGCCCTTCTCCCCTCAGGCAGATCAACACACCCTCCCAACTTGATGTCGTCTGCAAACTTACTGAGGGTGCACTCAATCCCCTCATCAAGATCGTTAATAAAGATGTTAAGTAGAAGCGGCCCCAGTACTGTGCCCTGGGGGACACCGCTCATGACCGGCTGCCAACTGGATTTAACTCAATTGACTACAGCCCTTTGGGCAGTGACTTGTAGCATGCAGCTGCTAGAGCTCCATCTCTGCTTTCATCTCAGTTAATCCTTTGAAATGGGAGCATGGTTGACTCTTCATCTCTTTAACAGTTGCGAAACACACGTATCTTAGCTTATTTACAGTTCTTTCTAATAGTGTGTGAAAGCAAGGTGGGTTTGGCATACTTGTGGAATACAGCTACTTTTTGGTAAAAATGGGAATGGTTAAAATCAGGAGGTGCCTGTGTGACGATTCCTGTTTATTTGGAGTTAGCATCTTTCTGAAAAGACTTTGTGAGGGTAAAAATGGAACTTCCTGCAGTTCCCCAAGGTGATAGCTACCTGTCCTGACCACTGTAGAAATCTGCAAACTCCAGTCTGCAGCAACTACCTGTACGTGGAAGCTGACTGAGAATGCTGTTTTCCTTTTATCTGCCTCTACGGCCATGTTATTCTGTTGCCATTACCACAGTCTGTTGTGTAGTACTACAGATCACTGCCATTCAAGATCTGCCGAGGCCAGTGACCATCTGCTGAGAACAACCTCGTGCTGGACCTGCCATGGCTGTAATGCTGTGCTTTCAGTCAAGCCTGGAGCAGTGAGATCATTCTTCTCAGTACTACCCTGCTGGAAACAGCAACAACAACAACAGCAATGACAAAAGGGGTGGGTTGACTGAAGAAACCATGGCAATTTACAAAACATAACAGCAAGAAATAATTTGCTTTTTTTTCCCTGTATTTCACTGAGTTACCCTGCTGTTTTGTCATAGAAGAATACTGAAAACTTCCTCGCTGAAAGGTGCAATGTAGGTGTTTGTTTGGGAAGCACTGCTTTCCAGTGGGCTGTAGTAACTTTTCTCATGTTGCTGCCCTGAAGGTGACATAATACCAGGTGATAGGTGCACCTGGAACACTGTCATCTTCTCTCATCACCCCGAAAAAGATTCTTAGGGCCATTAATGTCAATTTCTAACCTGGCCCTCCTCTGTTACCTATTTTCTGACTGACTGCAAGGTCTTCCTAGGTCTAATGTTAGGCAAAGTATGTGTTTTAAGAACATTTCCAGAGTAGCTTACACACATCCCATTCCCCTTCATGTGTTTCGGATTTTCTTTTGTAGAACGCTTCAGCAGTGTTTCTGTTAATACTGAAGTTGGAAATCCCCAAGTGAATGCTAAGGCAAAGCTCCCAGGATTGAAACAGTACTAAAACTACGTAACGTGCAGTTCCTAGGAATGTTTTCGTTTTTATAAGTTTGCATTAAGAACAGGTCTCTCTTTATCACTTTAAATTCTTTAATTTTAGAAACTGTTGAAGACAGTGTTTTCCAAGCAGCGTGCATCGACAGCCTTGGTCAAAACACAGTACTTCTTTCTAGTATACTTATCATACCAAAAGCATACCATGAAGTCACATTGCAGTAAATTGGCACAATGAGTTTTGCAAGAACTAAACTTCTTTAGAAAAGTGATTGAGTAAACTTGCACATTAACATTTTAATAGCTATAAAAATGCTGCTTCCAGCTCCTACAAAACACGCTAAAGAGATATCCCCACAAGAGCTGAAAAACTATGCACAAACAAAGGTCAGTATCATAGGAAGAGAGGTTTTATACAAATGAAGCAATTAGGCAGTTAAAAGTATTTACTTTTTCCTGCTACTAACTAGACAAACATACAGTAGTCAGATAAAAATATACTACAACTCTAAGTCCTGTAACATATAGGAATTTCTAAGTTTCTCTTCTAAATGGAATTTTTTTTATTTTGAAATGTGTTACCTGTTAATACTGGACAAAACTATTGGCAGGTGTTTAAATACTTTTAAACCAAGATTAAAGGGGCTTTTATTCCACCAAAAAAAAACCCCCAAAACCAAAAAAACCAAAAACATTTTAAAATACTATGCTTATAAAATTATTTAAAACTTTTAACAGTCTATAGATTTCAAATGCAATCCTCTTCAATTAGAATTAAAAAAGCAAAACAACTCCAGTGGTGTCATTTGTTTTCAAAGGCGGATTCTTTTGCTGGTTTTTCAAGCTCGCTCTCTTCACCACAAGTCCTAGAATTACAATAAGAGAGTATTAATCACCATGAGAAAATGCCAGAAGCAAGTCTTACTCCAGATTTTCTTTAAATACAGAGTAAATGATATTGATACAAGTTCAGCAGATGAAGCCTGGAAACTGAAGGAGGTAAGGATACCAACTGTCTGCCTTCTTTTAAGTGGGCTGTCCCCAGACATGAAACTAAGGTAGCAGCAACTGACACCACATGAATGAGTGTGAAGAGTTGTGAGCAGCAGCTGTTCAGAGGTCAGTTTGTGCTCCCTTCAGGCAGTCCTGGAGAGTCCACTGCCAAATATATCAACTCAGACAGAAAAGCAGCCTGGCTTTTTTTTTTTTTCCTGCATGTAAGGTGCTCATTTAATTTACTGGTAGCCCAAAGGGTGAGGCCGCCTCAGGAAGCACCATACATTTCTATCAACAGGAAGTGGTTATGAAGTGCAAAATCATTACAGAAGTATTAGACAACTTCTGTCTTCCAGAATTTTTGAAAGACATATTCAGAAAGGTGTGAAGGTGTATTGCCTCAAGTTAACAAAGGGAACAAAATTCAGAACTGAGTACACAGCCTGGCACTTGAGAACTTTACAGATTACATGCAGGATTGGGGACTGCGCTTTGAACGTTCATGTATTTGTGGTTATTTGCTGTACCAGTTTCACTTCTAAAAAACAGAGCACTGCACCAGTATGTAGCTTTCTTGAAATGAGACAGAGATTGAGAAAAGCATCTGCATACAAGGTATTCATAAGAGGTTTTACAAGTTCAGTTTTATATTCATTGCTTGTTAAGAGAAGCTGTACAAGGTTTTAAACAGAGTAGGGTTGATTTCTTTCTTTAGAAAGATTAAGGACGTGCTGGGGAGTGTGCAGTTCAAGGCCATAGCAAACACCACAAACACTTGAAGAGACAAATCTTTATTGGCAGAACATGTGACCCCCAAGTAGCTCCTTCATGGAATATGTAAGTCCTACATATGAAACTGTAATTACTGAAGTATTAAAATTTAATTTGTGTGGCCTCTGAGGTGCTTATTTTGAGACTACTATATCCAACAGCCTGATCCATGCATATCATTTAAGTTTGTGAAGTAGCTGCTGTAGGCCTTTTTTCCCCCACTACTGCCTACTATAGCATCACTATAGCACTATGCACTCAAATATTCTTCCTCTTTTTCTTCTAATAGCAAATATAAAGGGAAATCTGAGATTATCTTTTTGCCAGTGGGAGATCTGTGTTATCGAGTTTGGAAGGAGTAAGAAAAGGAATAGGCAATGAAAAAATTTGTACCCTGGGGAACCAGTTAAGTAATCATTTATTTTTAAATACTCCTACAAATATACTCTGATGGACAACTAAACTGATTTGCTGTTGATTTCAAGTAACTCAGATGTTGCACTTCACTAGTACCATACTGTGTTTTTACCACATCGCCCATTAAAGCAGCATACTTTACTCTGTAAGTTGTGCTGGGAACCTGCACTCACTGTCTTGATTACACTTCCCTTAAGGCGCTGCTTGTTGGAGGCAAATGATACGAGATCCTCATCACTAGCTGAAAATAACCAAACATCATTTCTGAAGGATGTGCAAAAAGACAGCATTAATTCCAAGGCTATCTCTCAGCTAATATCAATTTTGTATTCATTAAAAAAATATATATATATATCCTACCAACACCATCTTTAGTTTTTCCAACTCTAAATAACTGCCAATATTACACTTATTTGTACAGCTTCAATTAGACATATAGCCAGAAGAATGCCAGGCAACTGCAGTTCCTCCTGGACTGTATAAAAAAAAGGTAATGAAAGGAAAGCTTGCAGTAATACATACTGCTAGACAAAAAGAATCCCCAGAGAACAAGTGCAGAAGTGCTCAGAAAAGAATCAAACTGGTATTCTGCTTTAAGGATAGTCTTTGGCTTTTTCTCTCGCTCCCTCCCCACCAAACTGTATTATTTCTTGTGTTCTACAAGAGATTGAACTGCATTTTCAGTGAGGCTAAGGTTCAAATTATTCAGGATGAAAGTATCTGAAATTCCATCAATCCAAATTCAAACATTCCTATGGCTTCTCATTCAGAAAACGTAAGTGTATCAACTGCTGTAATGAAGAGTTATGAGATGTTAGAAGTTTCAATTCTAGCCCACAGTTTACGTGCATTTAGCCAATACTGGTGACCGCGATTGAGGGAACGGCACAGAGCTGCATCAGGAGAGGGTTGGGAGGGGCTTTAGGAAGAGGTTCTTCTCCAAGAGGGCAATCAGGAACTGAACAGGCTCCTAGGGCAGTGGTCAAGAATCATCTGGACAATGCTCACAGAAATATGGTTTGAGTTCTGGGTGATCCAGGTGTTGGGACTCAAGCCCTATGGGTCTGTTCCAACTCAGGATATCCTATTCCACCACTAGTTTAAGTGGCTCAGCTACTGACCAGAAGAAATGGATTTAGGAGAAAAACATTTGGTAAATTTCATTTGTTTTTGTAGTGTTTGGTTCAGACATTGTTTACTTTGAGTAATCTAAAATATAATAGAAAGTGAGTACCTTCCTCTGTCTCACTGCATGCTGTTTTTCTCCTAAGAATACAACCCATATTTTACTTCTTTCAATCTTCTCTACTGCAGTAATTTCAAAAATCAAATTTTATCATTCTTTGAAGTTGAGAAAAGATGTATATGTTTTCTATGTAACTCAGCATGATGCAGGAAGTTCAATCTATTCATGTTCTATTTAAATCATTTTACTGTAACAGAATAAATCCTTAGCACATGAAAGTAATTAACTCACTTTTTCTTACTAGCAACTTCGAGTTTATCTTTTTCTTCAGCATTCTCTCCGTTGTGCTGTGATTGGTTGGTGTCCTGAGTTTCAGACCCTCCATTCACAATCTTTGAACCTTTTATAATCAAAAGGACAGAGGGAAAACAATCAGTACAGCAGGCAATAAAACTGTGCTAGAAGAAACCACAGACAATGTCTTACCTTCAAATTCCCACACTGTAAATGTTTTCCCCTCACCTTAGTACCTAACAGCTGAAATAACGCAAAACAAACAAACAGGAATACCAAATAGTGTTCCAGCTTCTAGAAATTCAGTGTAACAAGGCTCATCACAATTTTCCTGATGGGAAATAAATCCCTTGAGATTTCAGGTTCCTGGCTTCAAATAATAATATATGTTCTGGTAAGTGAGAGAATACTCTTCAGCAGTGCATTCTGTTCACCACTCTACTCCAGGTGGGTACTTCATGAGATTCCACCTGCAGCAGCGCATTCAGCTCTGTGGCCCCCGCCGCAAGAACAGATGTGGTGGGGTTTGTCCAGAGGTGGTCACAGGGATATCAGGGGGCTGGAGCACCTCCCTTATGGAGGACAAGCTGGGTAATTTGGGCTTGATCAGCCTGGAGAAGAGAAAGCTTTGAGGAGACATCCCTGCAGTCTTCCGCTACTTAAAGAGGGCCAACAACAAAGATGAGGAGGAACACTTCATCAAGGAATGTAGCAACAGTACAACGGTAACAATTTTAAACTAAAAGAGCATAGATTTAGATTACACATTAGGAAAAAAATTCTCCATTATGAGGGTGCTGAGGCCCTGGCATGGGCTGCCCAGAGAAGCTGTGGGTGCCCCATCCCTGGAGGCATCCAGGGCCAGGTTGGATGGGGACCCGGGCAGCCTGACCTCCTGAGCTGATGGGTGGCAATCAGCTCACAGCAGGGGGTTGGAACTAGATCATCAGGCAGATAATGAGCCTCCAGGGGCAGCTGGGGCAGAGGGGACAGGGTTAAGCCCTGCTCTCCACCAGCATCACCAGCCCCTCAAATCACTGCCCTTATGGAGCAGTACAGCTGAGAACCTGTGGTAAGATACAGCCCAGACTGGGCAGGGGTAAGGGCAGGACAGCAGTAGGGGGGGCAGGGTACCCAGGACAGTGAGTAGAGGTGGGGGACAACAGGGGGGGGAGATGGCACTGCTCCCAGAAACACTGCCCATGGGGGCTGAAGCCTGGAGAAAGGCAGCAGAGGCATGCTCCCCACACCCCCAGAGTGCTGCCCCTCTGACAGCACTACGAGGAAGGTGTGAAGACCTCTGGGGGACCTGTCTGCAGCCCTACCCAGCCCCTTCCTGGGGGCTGCTATCTGCTACCAACCTCATCTTCCTTCAAGTGCTGACCTCAGCTGGTCTCAGGAAGCTCATTGCCTTCCTACAGCTCACAGGGCTGAGTTTAATAAGCAGCACTAATGCTTAAATATACACACATGTGTATATATTTTACATACACACACGGTATACACAGACAACAAGAGAACAGTGCCAAAATGGGAAGAAGAGAGAGAGGAAAGGGAAGGAGGGCAGAGTCAGACATTTCCTTTACAATAAAAAGAAGGGCTCCACCTCAATGTGAGAGGAGTCTGAGGTCCCCTAAAAATATCCATCTAGAGACAGCTGGATGCACAGAGCAGGAGAAGGGGATATGGCCTTGTACAATGACAGCATCCTGATATGAGCTGCAGTCCGTGGGATCTCAACTTCTCCTGAACTCCAAGTGCTGAATAAGCCACTGTAGGGTGATGTCGATGTTTTCCTTTTCTTTGCAGGAGACAGAGTAGCAACAAATCTCAATCCTACATGGCAGAGAGGTTCATCTTCTCAACAGAGTTCTTTCTCATCCAAGGCACCAGAGAGGTCTCCCTTGATCCCCCAGTACTAGGGCTGGGATGCTCTGGTGCAGCAGCTTGTCTTGCAGGTTGTGAAGTTCGTTCTTCAAGGCCTAAGCTTCTCCTGGGCAGCAACAGCCACTACGTACATAATGGCACTCACTCCACAGCAGTGTGGCTCTTGCATGCTGTGAAAGTACAGCTGGTCATGACCTACATCCCAGAGTTTTACAGTAACGTTCCCCTTTGTGGGCCTCCTCATACTGAAGCCCACCTTTGGGATTGTGTCTTCCTTGAACTGGCCTGACATAATGACATTGACAAAGGTGGTCTTTGTCAACTGTAGCCCCACTAGGGTCAGCACCATCTTCTCCTTCCAGAGAAGCACCTGGAATGAGTCCAACAGCTCACTGAAAAGGGCCAGCATGCTGCTGCAGTGCACTCTCCAGGCTGTACCATGCATAGCTGGGCATAGTCAAGATGAGCCCTGTACAGCCAGTCTGAACCAGGCCAAAGTGGGTGGAACTGGGCTGCGCCATACCAAACCCTGCCACAGCTCTGGTACTGTCTGCATGCAACTATCATAAACAGGAAAATGATGCATCATCTTGATTGCAATCGTGTGGAATATACAGGATAATTAGGGGACGAGACCTAGTTAGCCTGGGTTCATGAGAGTCAGGCCCTGCTTGACCAGCAAGATCTCTTTCTATGACCAGGTGACACACCACCTAATGGATGAGGGAAAGGCTGTGGGTGTAATATACCTGGACTTCAGCAATGCTTTTGACTTAATCTCCCACAGCCTCTTCCTGGAACAGCTGGCAGTCCATAAGAAAACAGGCTGTATGGCCAGCCCCAGAGAGTGGTGGTTAACTAATTGGTCCAGCTGGTGACCAATCATTAGTGGTGTTCCTCAGGGGTCAGTACTGTGCCTGTCCTGTTCAATATTGTTACTGATAATGTGGACAAGGAGATTGAATTAACCCTCATTAAGTTTTGCAGGTGACACCAAGTTGGGAGGAAGTGTCTATCTGCCTGGAGGTACAAAGGCCCTTCAGAGGGATCTGGACAGGGTTCATCGACAGGCTGAGGCCAATTGTATGAGCTTTAACAAGACCAAGCGTGAAGTCCTTCATTTCAGTTATAAAAGCTCCATACATTCCTACAGGCTTGAAGCAGAGTGGCTGGAAAGCTGCATGAAAGGGAAGTACCTGGGGATACTAGTCCACAGCTAGCTGAACATAAGCTAGCAGAGTGCCCAGGTGGCCATGAAAGCCCATTGAATCCTGGCTTGCATCAGAAATACTGCAGTCAGCAGGAGCAGGATGGTGATTGTCCCTCAGTACTTTGCATGGGTGAGGCCATATTTTAACTAGTGAGACCCAAAACTGAACACAGTGCAAAACAGACATCAAGGCTGTAGAGTGCACCCAAAGAAGGGCAAAGAAGCTCGTGAAGGGTCTGGAGCACAAATCTTGTGAGGGAACTGGGCATGTTAGTCTGGAGGAGACTCAGGAGAGACCTTATAGCTCTCTACAGCTCCCTGAAAGGAGGTAGTAGCAAGGTAGGTGTTGTCCTGTTTTCCTACATAACTAGTGATAGAATGAGAAGTGATGGCCTTCAGTTGCACCTGGGGAGGTTCAGCTTGATTATCAGGAAAAATTTCTTCTCAGAAATAGTGGTGATGTATTGGAACACAGTGTTCACAGAGGTGATGGAATCAATGCCCCTGGAGGTTTTCAAGAAACGTGTAGATGTGGCATTTCTGGACACTGTCTAGAGCAGTCACAGGCATGGGTAGATTGCTCAATGATCTTAGTGGCCTTTCCAATCTTAATAATTTATGTATAAGGAAAAATACAGAATACTATCTCAATACTGGCTACTATGGATCTTTTATATTACAAGAAACTAAAAACATTTACCTGTTTGGTCCTTTTCCTTCTCATTTTTTTTGTTTGTTCCTTTCTTCCACTGTTCTTTGGTTTTATTGGCTTCTTCATGCTGCTTCTGCTCTGCAAGTGATTTATTTAGTACTTGGGAGAGAACAGAATCTCCTTCGCCTACCAGAAACATGGTCTTGAACTTGTTATACAGCATTGTAGATTTCTCCATGATAACTTGGCTAACTTTGAACTTTCGTATCTGAAAATCAAAGCAATAAAACAAGCTTCATTTAGGTATTTAAATACTTATGTAAAATTCACCAAATGCTAGATGAAATTCCCACTTCAACTTGAAATGGGAACACAGACTTTTAAACTCTCTGAAGTAGTATGCAACATGTAAATTTAAAATACTGCAGTGTTACTTAAGCAAATAGATCTTACCTTCTTGAGTGTCAGAATCATCTCTGTATGTTTCTGAGCTTGCTGCATTGAGACTTGAAGGGATGCCAATTCATCAAGAGCCTCAATACATCTGTTCACATCCTGCAGATAAATAAGTTAATCTGATGACTTCACTTAAATGTCAGTAACTCTTCATTAGCTACATTGAATTCACTTCCATATTCAATAATTTCTTATAAAATCCTTAATTTGACTTTTTAATTAATTCTGTAACATTCTGTAATTCTATCATCAAAAGCCTGCAAACACAAAAAGCTGAAATGCAAGCAGCAGTCATACTTACAAACCAAAAGGCACGTCATTTGAATAACTTATTTAACAATAATCAAACACGTAAACCAATTTCATACTTCCATTATACAAACTCAAACTTTTTGCTCCTTTTACAATTCTAGTACTACATTACCTAAAGCTGCTCTCCAAATATTCAGCCCTTCTCATTCACTCACTCCAGCTACCACACTCACTGCCTCCTGGTGCTCCTGCATAACTGAGGCTGAACTAGCACAGACACTTCACTTGTCAGAACTCTGTCTAAATGTTTTTTGTAGATAACTTATTATCAAGTATTTTTTAAAGAAAACTGATTTTGCTTGCTGACAGCTATATTTTAAGATCTACAGCAACCCCATTTAAAGTGTACAGTTCTCTTTCAAAGTGAAAAAATCCTTTAATTCTCAGAATAGTAATTAAAAACAAATATGTATGCCAATTAATTGGAATTTTATGTGTAAGCTAAAAGATACGTATACTTACAAGATTATCTATTTTCAGGGAGTTTTTAATTTCTGCATGTATCCTCTGAAGCCTAGAGTCCATTGATGTTTCTGAAGATTAAAAATAGAACGCATTAGTATTTGATAATCTCATCATCTCATCAGGTTTGTGTTTGTAGAAACCTTAATACAAATCTGAATATCACAGAGAAGGCAGAAAAATGGGCAAACAGCCCACTTCAGATAACCATGCAGACATAACCCTTGTGATGTATTTATTTATGAATGTGATTTGAAATAAAGTTTAGAGGTGTGGGGTTTTTTTTGTTTGTTTGTTTTTTGAATTGGGCACGAGTAGCAACCTTTATAGTTTTCACTATAGTTGAAAATATAGTTGTAAGTTGAAAATAATTTTCAATTTCACTTTTGGGATATCATCCTCTGTTAAATTAAAAGTAAACTTCATGAAATATTAACAGCTACTAATTTTGAGAATTTCTACTGACAGGATATCTGGAGATCACTGCATTTTTTTTTTTTTTGGCAAGTTGGACATATTTGAAATTGCAGGTCTAAGCAAATAAAGTGTCCTGTAGCTTCTCAAGCAGGTTGGAAGGAGAAGTGTTCATGTCCAATTTTAATTAGTGTGCCGAATGTTGTCTTTTTTCTTTAATGCATATGTAGTGGTACATGTCTCAAGAACACTGCATTTAAATCCGGTCAGTCTTAGATGGGTTTGGATAACTTTTTCCCCCTTTGCTGAAAGTGGAACTACTTGCAAACCATGCCCATGGATCTTTGCTACAAAGGGCTGCCCTGAAAGTAATGCCTCCTATTTTTATTACGTTGGCCTACAATGCCTGAGGTGGATGTTGGTGGTGTATGACAGTAGAGGTGAATATTCCCAACAATATTCTCTTACACTTTTGTTGTTGTGTGACAGATGGCTGTAGAGGGGCAGTCTGACAAAGTGGTGTCTGACATGAAAGTGTGGATGAAGCAAAGATGTGTCACCAAGTTCCTCCATGTGGAAAAAATGGCACCCACTGACATTCATTTATGCTTGCTGAAAATGTACAGAGAAACAATGGATGTGAGCACAGTGAGGTGGTGGTGCATTTCAGCACTGCTGAGAACAAGAAAGACAAGCCACATCCCAGACAACCATGGAGACTGTTCATCGCTAGTAAAAATGCATAGATGATGATGGTGGCTGTGTTGAAAAACTGTTTTTTTTGCTGATCATTTGCTTTATCAGATAGTGTTCTTGTTCTTTTTTCATGGAAATAAATAGGAGGCATTACTTTTGGAGCAACGCACATATAGTACAAGCTGCAGCTAGTGGTTTGAATTGTTCTTAAAAACAGGAGTACTAAAAAAGGAATGTCTTATCCTGATGAAGGTCAGTTTGCAACTGTGGGTTAGTAGGCAAGACCACAGTAATCTGAATCTAAGCCTCTTGCTTAGGAAAAACAAGCCTCTTGCTTAGCAAGCCTCTTGCTCAGTAAAAGGTAATACCTAAATACTCAAAGAAGTCCCAGTTATTGTGTTGTGAGAAGACTAAGAATGAAGGAAAAAAATGGAAATGATTCAACTCAAGAAATTAGAAGTTCTTATTCACCAATAGAAGAAATCATCTGAAAAAAATATTTAAAATATTGAATAATAGTAAGACAAGAATAGCAGAGAACTATTCTAATGCGCTTAAACAACAGAGAAGTGCACTGTCATACAGATGTGATGGAAAAAAAGTCATAGATCAAACAATTTGGACCGAGACCCCAACTTCACCCTTAGCAGTAATTATCTCATCCAGGCAGTCAGTTCGTTAAAGTTTAAGATGACCCACAATATTCTGTTTAGCTTCTTTAAACTAACCTCTCTTCTTCTCCATCTTCTTAACTTCTGTTTTCTTGCCTTCTTCTTTATTCTGCCTGTCAAAAATGTTAAAGTGTTTTTACAATGCTCTGTAAAAGTCTGCTCTTCAATCTCTTTTTTGTCCACATTTTAGATGAAACGCTATGTTTCACAGAGATACTATCTCAAAACATTAGCATGCAAAAAACACAATGAGCTAAACCCTAGTTTTCAAAGACTGAAATAAATGATTTCTTTTTTTTTGTTTACTTTGACATTATACTGCTGTTAAATCACACAGTGTTCCCCAAAAGCAGAAAATTAAAAGTTTAGAGAAACAAGTAACATTTGTAAACTGTACTGTTTTGGTTGCATGTAAGAATTTGGGGAAGTGGCATTGAACAAACCTTATTTATACAGGAAAAAATACTTAAGATGACCAAAAAACAGAATTACACTACTGTTTAACATTACAATAGGGAAAGACTATAATTTAACTTAACTTTTAACTTAAAAGTAAATTAATAGTTAATTAATAGTTATTATATATTAAAAAAAATTACTTTTATATATAAAAAAATAATTTACTTTTAAGATTACTATAATTGGTTCAAACACAACTTTCTTATGTAGTTATTACAGTGCATGTATCCTAAAACTGAACTTCAATGTATCATTGATAATTTAAGTCTCCTTGACAGAAATATTCTGGCTTTTTTTTTTTTTTTTTTTTTAAGTACCTCACTAAAAATCAAAGTTTTTGAGAGATAAGTCCCAGCTTCTCTCCATCTCAAAAAGAGGACACAGGCAAAAATCTTTCAAGCTAGCTTTGTAACTTCTTACTTATTCACAGCAGATTATTAACCCTGTTTCAATTTAGAATTTCTCAGTCTTGTCTTATAAAGCCTTATTTTATAGTCTGTGTATTTCAGTATGCCATGAATAAATACCGGCATGCATCCATAAAAGTCTTCAAATCTACATCTTCTATGTTTCCTTTCATCCTCCATCAAGTTACAGACAACCATTTTAATGTATGTAGGGCTATTTTACTTCAACTGGTAGCACAGGCAATGCCTTTTGTACAAAGCACTGTTATTACTTACGTAAATACTAATCCAGTAATTGTAACAGATATGAGAAAAAGTAGACTAAAACAGGTGAGAAAGATAACCAAAGAAGGATTGGCCTATATCCAGTATAATTGGAGAATAACTTTAAACAGCACAAAAAAAGAAGTGCTTCTACTTTTTATCAGTATTGGACCTTGTGCTTTTAGATATGAGCTACAATTCATTATGCGTTCATTAAAATTTACTACTCCCATTTTTCTTAAACTAAGCTCTATGTATCCTGCAAGACATAAAATACAAAAGCTACTTAAAATTAGAGACTTGATTACTATAACCAAATCAACACATTACAGCATGCAGAAATCAGTTTATGTCAGATTTAAGCAGTGCTATATTAAGAGGAAATGCTGAGAACAATTTGCTATCTCTGGAGTTGGAAATGCTTAGATTTTCTATGGGCAAGTAAAATAATTATGTTAGTTTTCTATAGGAGTGACAGGAAGACGAGGAGAAGAAAGGGCAGGAGGATCAAAAACCCCAAACTACAATCTTGTTGCTATAGGTCAGAAAAAGTAGAACTGCGAAGCTATGAACAAAGGGGACCATTATACTCTTCCTGTTTCCCCAGAGTTTCTACCTTTTTCTCCCTTCTGCCCTCCCACAATGTGGGGATGGGAACCTCATGCTTTTGTAGTAATAGCTTCTTCAGCCATTTGCAGGACAGGTCTTAAGAATGAGTCAATTTCCTCCTATTGCCCTGCCCTCCCCACCCCCCCCCCTCCCCAGTTCATGGCAGGATCTTCTCTTCACTCTTAGGCTTGATTTAATTTGTGATAATTTATCTTCTGACTGCAGAGTATCAGTCAACTGGCTTTGCAGTGCCAGAGCAGAATAATAATTATTTTCCCTTGTTTTATCTGATGGTGTGTGCTCCAGCTGTCAGACAGAGAAGGAAATGTTCTCCAGGGATCCCTACACATTCCACTATGTGATTAAACAAACAAAAAAATCCACAAACATGGCTTAACAAATCCTATCACTCTTCATCAAATGTCTCCAAGACAAATATTCAGAGCAGCTATTTGTATTTCCCTTTTCATGTGTATAGTCTTAGGATACTTCTAAATAGAATGTAGGAGCTATCATCTGCTAGAAGTTCTAACTGAAAAATGAACATCACTTCATTTCTAGGTTCAATTCTTCCCAGCTGCCCAGACTTGCACACATTGATTCAGAAGGGCTTTTCACTCTCTTCACTGTAAGTGGAAACATACCAAAAAACAGGCAGGTGTAGAAGAAAAAGAACACAGTACAAACCAGCTTGGTATTTTTACAGGTATTGTTGGTATTGTTTTCTCTTCCTTGTTTCAAAATACTCCTACAACTTTAAGACATCATTTCAAAAAATACTCACAGTTCACTTTCTCCCTGTTCCTCTTGCTTACGTTTTCTTTCTGTTACCTCTTTCTCATGCTGGCCTCTCATGATGTTTCTTCTATGAGTTGATTGAAAGCTCCTTCCCCCTTTTTTCTTCTGTTTTTTTTTTTTTGTGTGTGTTTTTAGGATTGGAAAGAGAAAAGGAGTGTTTAGATTACTGAAAAGAAAGACTACTAAATCCATCTCTCAAGAGTCATACAAACCTACGCTAAACCTGTCTATACGCACAGACAGAACTACATTTAGTCTACAGCAACTGTCTATGGAACAACCTGACAAGAACTGGCTTTCTGCACAACTAAGTACAAGGCCTTCTAATACTGTTGTTTCTGGATTTTATTAGTTCTTTCTCCCTTCTTCCTTCTCCAGTAAGAAATTATCCTGAATACCACAGAAGTGAAGAAACTGAGATAACCAGGATGACCTTATGGTTTTCAAAAACTTATTTCAAGCCAAGTATTCTCCTAGATGCAACCAAAAAAAACCCAAACCCAAACCTCTACACTACAAAAAAAAAAATTAAATCCATCTTCCAGTGTCTTAGAAAAGATCGTTTTATTAAAAATATACTGAAGAAGTTCCTGAAAAAACTATCTGACAGAAGTTCTACTTCTTCTACATCTACAAAAGGATGCTTCTGTTCTGCATCTTTGTATCAGCAAACCACAAGGTTCCAACTTTCATGAAGGTCTAGCATTAACATCATGAATTATCTCCAGTGATACTTTCTTTTATAATAAATGGATGTGAAAAGCCAAATTATACCTTGTCACCTTCTTCCTCTCCCCCCTCATCTTCAGAATCAGAAGCTGATGCAGAACCCAGTTTTGCAGCATTTTTCCTTTTTGGTTCAGCCTCCTTCTTTCCATCTTTTTTATCATATTCCTTCTTTGGTTTTTCCTCTTCCTTCTGACCTTCTTCATCCTTCTTCCCTTGTTTTTTAGGCTTCTCATCTGGTCCTTTTTTCTTTGCTTTCTCCTCCTCGTTAACGCTGACACATGAACAGCATTTAGAAATCAACCATCAACAGTGAGTTTAAAAACAATCACATTAGTCTTAATTCAGGAAGGTGTTATGCTTTTTATTTTTAACTACAGAATGTTTAAGTTAATTCACTCAGTTCATTTAATGACTATCCAGAAAATACTCAAGCCTTTTTCTAAAATTAGTCCATTACCTGTGCAAAACAAAAGAATAAAGTATTAATAGTATGGAGGTCTTAATGAAGCAGATAATGTGTACTAGACCAAAAATCCAGAAGCCAGTGGTCAGAAGTTCTCTACATGCATATGTCTGCGGGACCAAGGAATACTCCAGACTGGAAACACTTCAATAGTTTAAGCTATACTTAAATAAGTGTACATTTCAGGCTACGTACATTAGGTGCATTTGCTAACCTATTGAAAGTTATGTAAATGCTGAACTTTTCCTTCAGTTACGAGAACCACTAGAAGCTTGATGCAAGGAAAAAGGAAGGCAAAAAAAAAAAAAGAAATTTAGGCAGCAGACAGTGCTGGAATTCATTGTGCTGTCAGAAGAGAAGTTTAAATTTAGAAAGTAAAAAATTGAAGACCTTGCACGATCTTGTTGTCTTAAGCATCTTTCCACCCAGCAGACTTTTCCACAGTCTTCAGAAATTTAAGGTCTTCTGTCTCTAGTTCCAGAAGTGTGCATTGTACCTTCACAAGTTACTTTAGAGTAGTAAATAACAATAACTCAAATGGGATGCTAAAGAGACAAAAACTTGTCAGAAACTAATTATGAAGTCTTAGCAAGGAACAATGTTGTTAACAGTTAAGAAACTTTATATGAAAACAAACTACTCACGGGTCACTTTCAGAAAGACAAGATGGCTTCACCAACTTGGGTCTCCCTCTTGGTTTTGGAACTTTTACTTCAGAAACTAGTACAAGGAAAATAATTCATTACTCCACAGCCACTTATCTATTCTTTGTCTACAAGGAAAGATTCTTAGTCAGAAGCTATACCTAGAATAATATTGATATTTTACAAATTTCAAAGAATCCAGGTAGTTATTACATGAAACAAGAGTACCAGGCTTTAACCAAAATCTCAGAAAACTTAAGTTATTTCATACATTACTAATTTTTCAACCACAGGCTCAAACTACCAATTCTTCTGTTTTCTACATGGTGTGTTTAGGATTTGTTTCATGTTGTGTAACTAATACAAATATGCTGAAGTGGGAAGACCAGAAATAAGCTAAAAGCAGTCACTTCCTGTCCACATTTACATGCCATCCGTTTACTGACAGGAGTCTTAGGTACATCATGGAGTCTCAATTTTCTTGCTAACAAACTATTTTCAAGATGTTCTAACACCATGCTTAAGTATACAGGAAAACTTCGGTTTACCACGTTTTTTATAGCAAGAGAAATAGTCTGCCTTCTTGGCACTTATACCCTTTGAATTCTGTCAAACAAAAATACTCAGTGCACTGCTTTAAACTTGCTGAAGTTGCTTGCCTGATCATAATAAGCATGTGGTTAGGAAACGTAGTATTTTAGTGTTTGAATTCCTGCTGGTGTCAGTATTGAGAACTGTTAAGCAAGAGATGCGTACACCGTATCAACATCAGAAAATGCTTCCTAGTACATCTTGTGATAAGGTGTTTTATACAAGTGTCAAAAGCATCTCTTAAAGATTCCTGCTCTTAAGACAGTAGGGAGTAGAAACAGTATGTTTTAAGACAAAAACACGTGCAAATATTTGAAATGTACAGTTAGTAATACAATGAAATTGTGGACTGGAGTGATACTTTATTCCTTCATAGCTTTCAAGATGAATGCAATTAAGTCAGTTTAACTGTGGTGGTACTTCTTGTAAGCTATTTCTATGCTGTCAGTAGATACAGATGAGTATAGACTATTATTTGTTACTTAGGCTAGAAACTCAGGCAATGTACTGCTGCAAGAACTGTATTATGATCAGTCAAGAATATCTACAGTATCTACAAGCTCACCACAGAAATTCCAATAAATCAGATCACTGCTACCTTGAAAGAAAAAAACCAAAACAAGAACAGCAGAATTTAAAATAAATGTTTCAAATTAAACAGTTTAAAATAAAGTAGCTGAATTTTCATTTCCCTTTTATGTCAATCTACACAGACTGATTTACGTATTTAATTAAACAAGTCTCTCCTGCTCTTTGCATGCTTTCATTATTCTCTCAGCTCCACCTACAGGCACAATCTTCCCCCAGTTCTCTTACTCATGCTTTAAGGATGTTCTAACAAAAATAACAGCATTCTGTAAGTACAAAAACCTTTATAAATCAACAATGCACAGAGGAATCCTACAGCAGTCTATTTTTAACAGTGTTCTATGAAGAACGTCTTTCTGAAGGTGACTCTTCTACCCCAAAACAGCAAGCCTTATTCAGAGTACTAAAGCTAACAATTTAAATCCATTTGTGTCCTCAATTCTTAAGTTTGAGATACATTTTCTCCTTACAATTGATTGTATCTATACTCTGTAGTAGTTTACAGGAACGATACAGTCAACCCTCTCTAATTATATTAAGACGTTTCAGTAGGACAAAATATTGAATTATTATTTTGTGGTTACCTGCTGGTCTTCCTCTTTTGGGGCTTACTTTTGGAGATACAGTCACAGGAGCTGCTGCTGCTGCCACCACTGCTGCTGTTGCCACTACTGCTGCCTCCTCAGATTCAGCTTGTTTTTCAGCCTAATTTAAAGAATACATTTCCCAAATTAAAAACACAGAGCACCAACTTCTCAACTACTTTCTCAGACAGCAGTTTTTAAATGCATTCACTATTACTCTACAGTTTCTAAATTAAAAAAAATCCAAATTTTTTAGGAGATTATACTTAATAATCATTTGCTTCATGTTCTCCATTCCATGACTATTTCATACAGTAATGTTTCAGATAGCCTGAATCAGCCCATTTTTCTTCATTTTCTGAATATAAACATACAAAAGCTTAGTTCCAAAAATATAAGAATTATAAGATCCCTTAAATTGGTAATGGCTCTCAAAACCCAGTTTCCCAGTTTTAATGATGTGAAATCATTCTGCCCTATACACAAATATTCTTTTAAACTGTATCATCTCTCAGACGTATCACAGCATCATGAAAGTAGACCAAGCTTCTCAAATACCTACTCTGTAGCTAGTTATCTGCAATGGAAAGATCATATGCTAAATTGAACTAGCCAGAAATGACTAACTTCATCAACACAGTCATCTTAGAGGGGCTCGGTTGTAAACAGGGTGAGAACTTATGACAAACGAACATCTTAAGGAATACATAGGCATCTCCTTCAGAAGCATTTTATTAAGATTCTTTTTATCTGCCTAATAAAAACTAACAGGAGAAAATACTCTCAAGACTTTAGTGTCTCGGATGGAGGCACATCAGACAGCAGTTACAGAAAGAGTAGCAGCAAATACATGTTTATATTCTTCTTGGATGCAGTAATAATTGGAGACTGTTTTAAAAAACAAACTTAAATTATGACTAAACTAAAGTAAATCATGACTGTGTTTATCTCACATAGACAGTTTAAGAAAGAAAAATAACTATTAAGATAGTTTTAAAAAAATAAAACAGTTCCAAGACAAGAAAACACCATGTTCCTTTCAAGGCAAGTAAAGTACACGTTCAAGGCTATGTCACTGTACAGCCAATGCTCTTTTCTAACCACAAGCCTGCACCACATCCCTCAAAATTTTACATTTTTATGTTCAAGCTCCACAACAACACACCCCAACAAAGAGTAATTCGGGCAAGATTGCAATGAGGCTCACATGAGAATGAACAAGGATCTCCTGCCCAAACTCAACACAAACAGAAAGAAGGTAGAAGGAAGGACAGATAGCCTGGAAGGAGCAGAGACATTATCGTAAGAGCCAGGGACCAAGTTATGAAAGCTAAAGGCCAGACAGAATCTAATCTCACCAAAGATATGAAGAGGGTAACAGAAAGGGTTTCTTAAAGTATGTCAATGACAAAAGAAAGACTGGGGAAGATTTTGGCCCTCTGCTGAAGGAAAAAGAACTTGTTTACTGCGGAAAGTGAAAAGGCCAAGGTACTAACTGAATCCCTTTTTAGTCTCTGTCTCCACAAGCAAGATTAGCCTTCAGGGATCCAAGATCCCAGAAGCCAAACTGAAAGACCAGAGTGAGAAAGACAGAAGCTTCGCCAATGAGGATCAAGTTTGAGAACACCTGAGCAAACCAGACACTTGCAAATCCATAGGCTCCAATGGCATTCAAACTTAAGTACTGAGAGAGCTGGTAGACATGACTCCAAAGCCACTCTTCTATAATCTTCACTCAATTGTGGCAACTGAGGAAAGCAAACATTGCTTTTATCTTCAAAAAAAGGGCAAGAAAGAGATACCAGGCTGGTCAGCCTCGACATCTGCCCTGGGAAAGCGATTGAACAGCTAAATCCAGGAAATTACTTCCAGACTCACAAATGAGAAGCAAATCATCAGTAATTAACAAAGACTATGGGAAGTCATGCCAGACCAACCCTAAGCTTCTATGGCATCACTAGCTTGATGGGCAAGAGGAGAGCAGTGGATATTGTCTTCCTTCCTAGATTTCCATAAGGACTCTGATTCTGCACAGATAAAAGAAACTGTCCAAGCATGGGCTGGTGAGCAATAGTGAGGTGGTAACCATCTGAATGACTAGGCCCAGAGGGTATTGGTCAGCAGTGCAAAGACTCGATGCCAGCCTGTAACGATCAGAACATACTTTCAGTAAATTCACAGATGGGACAAAACTTTGTGTAGGATGTACAGCTCATCCTGAGGGACCTCTACAGGCTGAAGAGGTCCAACAAGGAGACAAGTCCTGCACATGGGGAAGAACAACTCCAGGACCTGGGGCCAGTCAGTTGGAAAGCAGCTCTGCAAATAAGAACCTGTGGGTCCTGGAGGACTCTAAGTTAAATACGAGTGTGTTAAATACATGTCCTTGCAGCTAAGAAAGCCAGTCATCAAGAGACAGGAATCCTTCTGTTTTATTTAGTTTTTGTGAACATGCACCTGTAATACAGTAGTGGGGTGCCCAGAACTGAATGTGAGAAACACAGACGTACCAGAAAGGTCCAGTGGAGAGCTACCAAGACAATCAAGAGATCAGAACACCTCTCCTGTGAGGAGAGGCTAAGAGTTGGGACTGTTTGCCTGGAGGACACAAAAGGCTCAAAGGTCATCTTATCAACAGCTATTAACACCTGAAGGGAAGGTGTACAGAGGACAGATACTCTTTTCAGTGGTGTCCAGCACTGGGAAAGAAGCAACAGACAAAAAGGAACACAAGAAGTTCTGTCATAGGAAGCATTTCTGTGCTGTGCAGGTAACCAAGCACTGGCACAAGCTGCTAGAGAGGCCAGAGGGTCTGTGCCCTGGAGGTCTTCAAGAGCTGCCTGTACGTGGGCAATCTGCTGTGGGTGTCCCTGCTTGAGAAGAGGTGTTGGCCCAGGTGGATCCAGAAAACCCCTTTCAACCTTAACCATTCTGATTCAGCAATGTCGAGCAGTAACACAATTTTTGGTTAATGCGCCTACCCCACACAGCATGCACCAAACATCTGTCAACTCAAGTTGCTAAGCATTACAGAAGAAGACATCTTGGGCCTAAAATGCCTTATGACACAAATAAAAAACAGCTATGTTAAACAAGACTAAAAACCGCTATAGCCATGATTTCAGTGCATTATGAAAAGTAAAGCACAAGATCTGTTCTGGTGTCATCTGAGAGGCTTCTCTCCCATTTCCAAGTATCAGGTATATGCACACTTACACGTATTTTCAACTCCCTGGTGTTCAGACCAGAAGTTTTCTTTAATATTATTTCAGATTTACTTTTGTAGTTTTCTTCAAATAAGGTTTGCTTTGAAACTTCAATACGTATATAACTTGCTTTTGTAAGAATACACAAATGTGCATCTTTCATGAAGCAGATGATAGTATACTACTCATCCATGGCAAACACACCAAGGCCACAAGTAAACTGCACTCATCCCTGCTGTCAGCATTAATGTATCAACTTAAAAAGTAGTACTTCAAAATTAAAATTAAACTTTGCTCCATTTTACTCTAGGTTTCATTTGGACAGTGCTCCAATCTAGCTTTCTGTACATCCACATTAACATCAATGGTGGAAGACATTAAGACAGCAGTTGGAACTGCTTCTTTCATAGTAACTCTGTTTCTTCCCAGAAGGGACCACAAACATATAATCTTAGGAGAAGGGTAGAAGTATTTCAGGTAATGGTTCAGTGTGAAGGGTTTTCATTTGTCTGTTTTTCCTTTTCCCTTCAGAGCTTCAAAGCAAATTATTTTATCTCAACTATTCTCACTTACACTGGACTATGTGCAAGAAAAGGAAACTCCTCACTCTACACCGAGCTCAAACAAAAATGTAAAATGTCCTCTCAGGAGAATGATCATTCCTACAAGTCTTCCACTATTTTTGGAAGGGGTAGAAGAACAAAGTTAACTTATGCATAATTTGCCACCAAAGAAAACGATAGCTGTTATCACCCCACCCAAAAATTCCAGTGAGGTGAAATAATTAAGTATACCGCTACCTTTCTTTTTCTTCCTCTTCTAGCAACTTTGGGAATAGATGCATCATTTGTTTTCACCACACCCTGTGAAAAATTAAAAATGGTGCTGAGTTTAGGAAAAGAATATATCTGATAAGTTTTATAAGTTTTTGGAATCTTTTCTACAAACAAAACCATGTTTCTAGATTGTTTTATTTCTTCCCACAACCGAAATGGGAGTATATAATTTACAAAAAAAATGAACATAAGGACACTTCCTGCTTTTGAATATTATTATATGGTACAGTGATGAAAACACTGTTCTCCCAGTTTTTAAACTGAACTTAGTAAACTTTAATCTGATTTGTCTACCTGATGAAAGTTTCTATTCCTGCTAATTTCAATGAGAGTGAACACACAATAAGTTTTACATATTAACACGATACTGCCACACTAGCAGTAGCTGTAGCTTCCCAGCACATAAAATTTCTCTATTAACTGATGTAATATTAAAGTGTTCTTTGGTACACAGTAAAAGCTTTCACATACTTCTTTGCTGTTTTTCTCAGAAGGTTCCTCATCTTCCTTTGTACTATGCATCTCCTTTTCTTCTGCTTCAGCTTCTGCAGGTGAGTTGTTATCCCCTTTAGGGGATAACTGCAAACAGAATCAATAGAGAGTCAAAAACATATGAAAAAGTAAGAAAATGTTAAATGAGAACACACCAATAACCATCATTCTGCTTTTCACCCTCAGTCTGTATACATGCTCTCTTACATACACACAGAAACTAATGGCAGGACCACTTTAATATATTGCAAACTGCTGTCTTCAAGTCCACTTTGTGTTTGTGGTAACAAAACTATACTACTTCCCCGTATTACCATTACAAGAGTATTTCTAAGTGTTAACGTCATCCAAGTGAATTCTAGATATGAATAACCCAGTCACAATGGTGTTTCCTATAATAATAATAAAACAAATTCAAGATTCACTTGGATCAGTCTATCTGCACATACAGACAAAGAAGAATCATAGACCATGTTGAACAAAGTCCAAACCCTACAAAACAATGACTTCATGATAGTAAATAGACCACACGCAAGATATTTATCTTATTACAGACAATTATTAGTGATAAAGTCACCTAATCCACGCCTTTCATGCCGTTTCCTCTTTATTCTTGCTTAAAGTGAAAACCTGTATTTTAAGATGAGCAATTAGGTTTGAACACGAAGTTTGTAGTTATTCACTTGTAAATATCAACACTTTCTTGCTGCCTACATGTGTTAGGGAAAAAAACAACACCAACTTCAGGAAGATTAACTGACTTACCCCACCTGCTGCAAAACTTACTTTAACAGAAACAAAAGCTCTTAAAACTTAAAAATTGAACAGAGCAGCTCAGGCAGTAGGCTATCATGGAATGCTGATGACTACTTAAAAACATGTAATATCACTGAGGACTGTTCTGTTTTAGTTTGCTTGTTCTTTTTTAGATTACAACTCTAAGATTATCACTGTTCACTTAAAACCGTAAGAAATCAGAGTTCCATGATTAAGAACAAGATATAGTTACATTAGTATCAAAAGGAAAAGAGTAAGTCTACTCATATTTTGTCTTAAACTGTTCAAAACTGATTACATGAATCTATCCCACCAGGACTTTTCTTAGTGTTCAAAGGGCTGTATCTGGTGTTTCTATGTCAAAGTATCTGCTCAGAACAGACAGGAAGTGCTTCTCAGTAGGAACATGATGCATAAAGCCACTGACATCCCCAGTAGCACAAGCTACTTGCTGAATACACCAACAGTGAAGCAAAGTGATGAATCAGTTCAGTACAAGAAAAAGCTTAAGCTTTCCCCTTTGCAGCAGCAAATGTTGGGTAACAAATGCTTTCCCCAGCAGTGTGCATTCACAAGAAAGAGAAAGAACAGTTGGTTTACTAACATTACCAGGAAATTACATATTGGAAAGTGTTTCTAAAGAGTGGTTACAAGAAATAAATCACGTAATTCTTCAAAATTTGCTAGTATTAAATTGCCACACCACTCATGTTGCAGAAAGCAATGGTAAGAACTTGGAGAAAGAAGATCTGCCTGCTGTAAGTGAAAAATCACATTTGAGAACATCTAAAGAACTTACGCTGCACAAGTCCATGGGGCCCAACAACATCCATTTGTGGGTTCTGAGGGAATGGCAGGTGAAGTTGCCAAGCTGCTATCCATCATATTTGAAAAGTAATGGCAGTCTGGTGAAGTTTCCACTGACTGGGAAAGGGGAAACATAACCCCCATTTTCAAGAAGAGAAAAAAAGACGATCCAAGGAACCATATATACATCAGTCTCACTTCTGTACCTGGCATCATTGAGCAGATCCTCCTGAAGGCCCTACTACAGCACGTGGAAAATAAAGATGAGGTGATTGGTGGTAATCAACATGGCCTTCACCAAGGGCTCATCACGCCTGACAAAGGTGAGGACCTTTTAAGATGGAGTTGCAGTTTCAGTGGATAGAAGAAGAGCAACTGATGTTATCTACCTGCCCTTGTGCAAAGCACTTGACACTGTCCTGCATGACATCCTGGCCATCAAACTGGAGAAAAAAAATCCATCTAATGGATGGATTACTGACTGGATAAGGAATTGGCTGGATGGTTGCACTCAAGAGTTGTGGTCAACAGCTCAATGTCCAAGTGGAGACCAGTGATGAGTGGTGTTATTTAACATCTTTGTACGTGACATGGACAGTAGGACTGAGTGCACCCTCAGTGAGTTTGCAGCTAACACCAAGCTGAGTAGTGCAGTTGACACACTACTAGGAAGGAATGCCTTCCAGAGGGATCTGGACAGGCTTGAGAGGTGGGTCCATGCCAACCACCCTCATGAAGTCCAAGGCCAAGTGCAAGGTCCTGCACCCGGGTCAGGGCAATCCCAAGCAGATACACGTTGGGCAGAAAACGGCTTAAGAGCAGCCTTGAATAGAAGGATGAGGGGGCATCAGCTGATGACACAACATGAGCCAGCAACGCATACCTGCAGCCCAAAAGGATAACCTTATCCTCAGATGCATCAAGAGAAGCATGACCAGCACAATGAGGAACGTGATTCTGCCCCTCCATTCTGCCCTCATGAAATCCTATCCAGAGTAGCGAATCTAGTTCTGGGGCCCCCAGCCCAAGGACATGGAGTTGCTGGAGCAGGCCCAGAGGAGGGCCACAAAGATGATGAGAGAGCTGGAGGACCCCCCCACGAGGACAGGCTGAGAGAGCTGGAGCTCTTCAGTCCGGAGAAGAGAAGGCTCCAAGAAGACCTTACAGCAGCCTACCAGTATCTTAAGGGGGCCTAAAGGAATGCTGGGAAGGGATTTTTTGTAAGGGCATGTAGCAACAGGATGAGGGGAAATGGTTTTAAACTGGAAGACAGTAGATTTAGACTAGATATTAGGAAGCAGTTCTTTGCCGTAAGGGTGGTGAGATGCTGGAACAGGTTGCCCAAAGAAGCTGTGAATGCCCCCTCCCTAGAAACATTCAAGGTCAGGATGGATGGGGCTCTCCTGGTCAAGCAGGAGGTGTGTCCCTGCCTGTAGCAGGTGGGTTGGAACTAGATGATCTTAAAGGTCTCTTTTAAACACAAACCATTCCACGAAATTAAGAACTCTCAAAACAAGACGTTGGCAGAACTTGAATATATTCACTCTCCATCCAGACACAATCATAGAATCACAGATAACTCCTGATATTATTTATTGATATAGTAAAAGCACAGTGATATTTTCTTCCTTTACTAAACTCAAAAGGTCTTTTTCCCTTTCTTGGAAAACAAGCTTAGGACTCCTAGTTTTCAGTTTCAACTGTGAATCAATACTAAAGAACAGTTGCAAACACCTGCAGAAGAACTACACTAGAACTTGGCAAATAATCAAAAGGAAAACTACTAAAATAAAGCAAGTCTTTTAAAAAAAAGTTTGACAATTAAAAGCCCTATAGTGTAGCAATTCTCAGAAACAAGTTAGAAATAAATGAGACACCATAAACTTATCAGTTTCATCTGCTTCCCAGTTTTTATCATTTTAGGATTCTGGTCTAAGAAAACTAGGAAGAGGTGACATGCAACTTTTCTGTACTATGTAGAAAAGACATGAATTACACAAAATATTCAAGAGCAGAAAGTTAAAAACTATGTGATATGGTTTTATCATGTACTATAATCATTAGATTAAACGCATGGTAAGCTAGGAAGATTCCTCTCAAAATAGAGTACGTACAGCAGCAGTAAGCTAAGACGTTTCAGGTAGAAAGGCATTTAAATTAGTACAAATACAGTATACTTAAGAACACAATCTTGTTTCAGAAGGTTTTAATTTTACAAAGCAACTAAGTTAAACATCGTCTGCATAAACTATTGATTTTTCAAAAGACACTTCTTTGATCCAGCATTCAGTTGATGCAGCTTATCTTTTGTACCTATTATCTTCAATATCCATTCACATCGCAAAGTGTGTAGTAATTCAAACTGACTCTTACAATTATTCAGGCAAATACACTGAAAAACCCCTTTAGCCAAGACTGGCTCTTGTTCTCTTAAGCTTAAAAAAAAATTGTAACAGAAGAGACAGCTGCACCAGACTATGAAATTAAACAGTCTTCAGTGAAAAGAAAGTAAAGTTAAACCTTGGAGATAATTTTGAATCTCACATGCTCAAGAAATACTCCATGTATTTAAGCGTATTCTGACTTTGAAATATTGATCAGAAGAGAAATTAATTTTGAAAAGCATGCAAAATACCTGCAAGGTATACTAAAGGATAAAAATGCTAATACATTGAAGAATACAAACAAGCAAAGGTAATGCAGCTATGGCAGTAAAGCTATATACTTCAACTAAAATCTAGGAGTACAATTTCTACTTGAAAGATTTCTAGTAAAACAAAACACAAATTGAGTAACTTACTTTGGGGATAGACGGCTTTCTCCTTTTGGCTCCTGATTTCTCTTCACTTCCCTCTGCAGCCTCTGGACTGCTTTCTTGAATAGTTTCTTTGATCGATGTGTTAACAGCTGGATGGGACTTCAATAGAAAAATCACAATTGACATGTAAATCCTTTCCTGGACTACAGAATAAGTACAGTGAGAGGTGTTCTATCACCTGTAAGCTCTGAAGAAAACGTCACCGTAAGGAACACTTACTAGAAATACAGGAATATGTAATTTTTTCATTTTCTTCACATTTCAATTTAAGTCGTATTTTCATGATAATACTTTCCATTTCTGATGCAATAAAGATAAACCTACTGCAAAGTAAGATTTTTCTCATGTGTAATTAAGAAAAATTAAGTTTCAGTCAAATTCAACTTCCAAGACCCCTGTCAATAAATGCTTTTAAAATGAGCTTTCAATCTAAGTGAAAAAGACTTCTACCTGCTCCTGAAAACACGAGCAAAGAAAACAAAGGCTAAAGGATGAAAGTCAAAGACAGAAAGAAATGAGGTGAAGTCAAAATTACTTTTTCATTCCATTACCTTATGGATAGCATTCTCACTTCTAAATATCCTTCGAACAAAGCTGGCAGAACCCCCCTGACTCTTTTAATAATTCCTCCTCAGCGGATGTGGTTTTGGACTTCAGCCCAAGCCACAAGCTTCTTTCTACCCTCCACTTCCCTTACTAGCAGTTGTAAGCAACATCTGCTATGTATAAATACTGCTTTCAGAACATTCCAGCCAGCTCTGGCAGTTGAACAGAAAATGCAGCTCAGAAGAACTTATTAAGAAAAAATACACCGAAAAAGAGATAAAGAAAAAAAAATGCAACTTAATCTCTCCCTGTGAGTAACTGACAAGTCTGGCACTCTTAATACTGTCTCGTATCCAAAATAAAAGCTTAATTTTGCCAATTTGTCCATGTAACTACCTCCCCTCTAAACTTATGCTCTGTGAGACCTGGCATAATTCCCTACTCACGCTCCATTTATGGACTAACAATGGAACTGTCTTCCCTGCTACTGTCCTTCCCTGCTACTGTCCTACCCTTAACTCTAAGAATGTGGGTTTTTTTGGTTTTTTTTTTTCTTTTTTTCCCCCCCACCAAACAGTGATATGTACATCACATGCAGACAAAGGGAATATCTTAAGGTACGCTCATCTCCAAGAACATAGCTAAGAAATATGTTTACTCACTTGGACTACTGCAATATATTATTAGGCAATAATAATAATATATTGCCCTACTTTAAAATATTTTAGAAGAAGTTTTCACTTTACAGTTTACTTAAGTAAAACCCTTCCTCCAAATCTTCAGTCAACTACTTGTCTTCACTTTCAAGATCACCTGCTCCCTACACTGATCCTTTCTCACACTACCCTGGGCACAGGGACAGGTTTGTGCTCCAAGTGGCTGGAGAGTCCTGAGGGGCTGTCCTCAGCCTGCTCCAGCTCTACACCCACTGCCACCCCACACTGCGCCCACTACAGGGCCCAGGGCACTGCTGGACATAAGACTCAAGGAGGGAGGTGACAGCCCCGGACTGGAGAGAAACTGATGGCACGGTCAGAGGCCAAGCAGGGCAGGAGATAAAGCAGAAGGGGTTACCTGATCACAGAAAATGCCTATACAGGGCATGAGGGACACTGGGGCAGAAGAAAGGCTGCAGAAGGAGTGGTACTGAGGAAAAAATGGGAGGCACAGGAGGAGTGCTCCCAGCCAGGCCAGAGCTTAGAGAAGCTGTCTGAACAGAGGTAAAAAGGTACACCTCTGAGAGGACCACAGTCCTAGAGGAGCCCACCCGTAGGTGAAGAAAGAAACAAGCAGCAGCAAAAGCAAAGTAACTACACCTCCACTGCCTTGTCCCAGGGACTGACTATAATGCATGCAACAGGGACCAGAGAACAGTAATGGGGAAGCAGAAGCACACAAATGGAAGCTGATGTATTCTTCTCAGATGTCTTTGTTTCTCCTTGTGCACGTCACTGATAAAAAAAACCACCCTTGTATTAATTATCTAAGTTGTTCAGAATTCCCTGACTTGAGAGGGTACTGTCATTCACAGCTTTAAAAGCCCTTTTTGGTTTTTAAAGCTCTTCATTTTACCAACCTACTTCCCATAGAAGTCTTATACAAACCATACAAATAATTACATCTAATATTCAAACTATTTCATTTGCAGACTGAAGTGTCTAGAGCCACTACTCTCAAAAAGGCTTTAGTTACTAACTGTGACAACAACAGAGATTATTTCTTATTTATTAGGCAGAAGAGCATCCTCTTATTAGGAGGAAGAAGCTGTATGTACTCATTTCCCCACCTTAGAGAATATAATACTAAGGCAACAGCCTCACCAACTGGAGAGCTGCAGCGTAGTCAAAACACCAAGGGAACTCACAAGAACGTGAAACAAGGTAATTCTCAAACCTCAGCTTTGTGAGTTGCACATTGTTTTGTAATGTAAGAAGAAATAAAGTTTATATGAAAGCATAGGATGAAAACAAGTAAAACTCAAACAAACAAAAAACCAAATATCACTACAATTTTATTAGTGGATAAAGCCAGATATTTTTCCACCAATCTGTGACTCTCTGAAGTAACAGTGATATAATATTCCGCTCTGAAAATTAATTCAATGGTTGTTCTTTTTCCCATGAAATGACATCTCTGGGGAGTCATGACTGACTTACTAGAAAGCATCAAATATTGACAAAGAACTCTCCCTAAAGTAGGCTCTTACAGGTGGTTTTATGCCAGATTAAGTAACCCTTAATCAGTTTTGCATTCCAATTTCTTTTGCAGAATGCAGCTGCCACTTGCAGGAATTCTCTTCAGCACCACCTGAACTGCTTGGAAGTAAAAGATGAGCTCACTGAGATCTGCTCCAAATAATGCGTAGTACAGAATAAAACAAGCAGCCTATCAAAACAAACTGCTTTCTGAACTTACAGGCAAATTTTCTTCAGAATTTTCATCTCATCTACTACATCACTTCATTAATTCTATAAAATTGAATATGTAAGTGGACTAGTCGCTACTGTCACTCCGTAACCCATCTACTTTTCCAGTTAAGATACCTCTCGGGACAGTTCATTTTTTAAGGTTCACTTATAGGACCAGAATTTAAATACTGCTTGTGGAATTAATTTGTTGATTTTAAATACAAAAATAGTGGTTTAAAAATAGTAAAAAACAATCCTAGAGAATGCTACCACAACACACAGAGTTTATTAAGGAGCTACCACAGAAGCTGGATCAAAGTATTCGTATGATACTGAAAAGTTAGAAAGAACACGGGCACAGAAAAGTTGCTAGACTAAGAAATCAGTATGCGTACATCTACTGGCAACATGTTTTGTCTATCTCCAATTGGAAAAGTAATTAGAAGTGACTGAGAGGTTACAAAAACAAGTACAGCTAACTAGAAATTACTTATTTGCTAAGAAAAAAAATACACTAGAAGATCTTGCTGCTGGGTTGTTTGGGTTTTTTTTTTTTGGTACAGAGATTATTAGTCACTTGTGAACCATAACTGAACTGTATGTTCTTATGCTGTTACAACTCCCTCAACCACTCAGACAGTATGTCTACAATCACAAAGTGAAGAGCAAACAGTACAAAGACTCAATTTTCAGTAGCAGAAAAAAACACACCCAAGTAACCTTTACTAATATGTTCCCTCTCACTGGGATCAAGGAACTAGCATCTTTCTGTATCCAGCAGCAGAGAACAGGTATATCCAGAGTACATCCTCTTTTCTGCTAACTCTACCTAGGAAGCTCATTAACTCTTTATTCTTCTTCTAAAGTAAAGAGACAGTAATTTGGGACACATTATGGAGGAGGGATTAAATGTTAAAGAAATGGCAATCTGGTGTGTCACACTGGAGCATCAAATAAAGACATTTATCCTTTTAATTGCTACTATAGTACCACCTGGAGACCCTACCATGTGATCAGCACCCACTGTATCTAGGAAAAGTCAACACAAAATTATGAAGACAGGGTTCCCTCCCCTCCCCCCCTTTTAAAAGGAATTTTATGTCTTTCTATGGGTAGAATTAAATTCCAGTTTAAGCTTGGGATATTTACCAAGAGGGCTAGAAACAAGGAGTTACAGACAAAAACTAAATCAACCAAGTCATGTGACAGAGGGACAAAAGGCAAGCAGGACATTATTTCCAATCACTACAAAGAAAACACAGTACACTAAGAAAGCATGCAGTTAAATCTTATAAAGGCGTATTTGGAGATATGTACTTGGGCTTAAGAGTACCGTAAGAAGTAAGGTGACTGAGATTATGTAAAATCATCACATTTCAAGCATAGCTATTTTGTTCCTAATATACTTAAAACCCGTGACTGAGCAGCATTTTAAACATATTTTCAACTTTTCTGAAACAGTCAACAAGATTCTCCATGAGCTTACTACATGAACAGAAATCCCAATTTACATGAAAGAACTCTTATTAAAAGAACAGAATAAACTTATGATTGAGTGGCGGTAATAATTCATTACCCTACAGTAAGGAACATTCATTGCTTTTCTTTCCCCTCAATAGTACAGTAACTGTTGCAGACTGCATAACTTACCGGTTGATGAGAGAACTTCACTTTCGGATTGTTGTCGATTTCCCACAATCCTTCATTAAAACCCTTTCTTTTGTTTGGTTTTCCATATTTATCTTTATTTTCAGAGTATGGGAATATGTCCTTTGGTCCCAAAAACGCCCTTCAGAAGATACAGAAAAAATTACCATGAAAGAATGTCATGTTTTAAATAGCCTTTTCAAATGAGAAATATGCATCAAACATTAAAGAAACACAACTTAGGAGCAGAACAAAAACTGCTACATATACATCTCTAGTTTTCTCAACTTCTGCCCTCAGCGGCACAGTTTTTTCATTACTGGCACACAGCAATGAAAATACACACAGCCCCTCTCCTTCCCTAAGTGTTGAGGTAAGAAGCAGCCAGCGCTGCATCTTAAGATTGCAGCTGGTAATACAACCAACTATTGTGAGGCAAAACAACTAAAAAACCAAGTAAGTCGCAACGAAACAAGAGGAGTACATGCTTCTTTAGAAAAAGAAGCTTAAGATTAAGCATCCTTAAATCCTGACAATGTAATGCAAGAGAACAAATAAAAGCAGAAGAAATAGTTCCAAGCTAATGAATAAAGTCTCCTGGAGTTACTAAATTAAAAGCAATGTAGTTAAAAGACCAAACTGAAAAAAAAAGAATCTTAAGTGTCTAAGACACAGAAAAAAGCAACACTTTAACACACCAACTGCCCACAGCTGAATGCACTTGGCCACCCAAGTCTTTGAGAATGCAGTGTTATTCAGCATTAATTCAGTTTTTCAGCATGTAAAGAAAAACATCACTTTATTAACAGAATTTAATAAAAACTTTAAACTGTTTATTATTGTAAGGCTCTTCCCTAGTTCTTTTCTCAATTAAATACTGATTTTTTTCATTTACTCTTCCAGTGTAGTTCTTTAGACTATGTATCTTTGCCACATACAGAGGCAAAAACACTGAACAACTTAGCCCTATCCTAGAACCACCTAACTAAAGCTAGTAGCCTTTTCTCCTGTGTCAAAGTCATCATATTCACACTACTATTCTCTCTAAGCTAGACACTGAAAAACAAATTACTGAGGATAAATATTCTGGTTTATGCTGAAGAATAAAGCCTCTACAGCTCCTGCTCTACTCCCAGTACATTTCAAGTTAGGATTTCAGTGCACCAATTCATACGCTGTTAATACAGACGCTACTGATCTCCATTCTCCTACTTTCTTCATCATCTTTCAGCAGAGCTACTTTAGACAGACACTCCGCTAAGCTAAAAGAGAACGTTATTGTCTAGAAAGATAATTAAGCATCTCCTACTCCAGCAGCAAAATGCTTACCTATGTGTAAAAAAAGTTAAGTATGCCTGTGTAACAAACTGGATTGCACACACCCCTTTCCAAGAAGGGATGGTTAGAGAGGATTCAGCCAGCACAGGAAGGAAACATGTAGTGTAGAAATCCTCATATCTGCACCAAAAGACTGGAGAGGGAGACAAACTGGAAAGACAGCAAGCACTGCCTCCTTCTCTACCCACTTAGTGTTTTTCCAAGGTCTGTATGGCTCTACTCATATTCCTCAAGCTTCAAAAAAATACTGCCATGAAAAGGTAACACACTGGATTGGTGTACTTAACCCTCGTGTACCAAAATCAAGCTAGAAAACCGAATGAAAAGAGACATTTTCCCTAATATACAGGGTCTAGAAACTACAGTTCTAAGTGACCTTCTTTTTGTTTATGACACAAGTTTTCCAACAGTGTGATCTGAAGAAATAAAGCCTTCATTCAAACAACATCTACTTTAACATACTTTAATACACCTTTAGAAAAGGGTAGTGCTGCCATATTAAGACAGTACAGAAATAAAAACACCCAAATCCTCAAAGCCTGTTTTAAGCATATACCTATTCACCGCACTTGGACAGGAAGAGACCTCATTGTTTTCAGACAGACCTTCAATGACAGCAATAAACTACCAGAAAGAAGTAAAACTACTCAACTGCAAAACTAAGTTTGTGTTGTTCCTAGCAATCAGTGAACAATGTATTCTCAAGTCAGTCTTGTTCATATTTCCCCCTATAATTCTTCCTACACACAGCCAAAATACACAGAACACACAAGGACTTTCTATGTGATTAAACTAGTTATTTAGGTTTTCAGATACTTGCCATTACTTAGAGTAATATTTTTATCATACTGTACAGAATAATAACATTCTGAAGGTACAGACTGCTTAACTTTGCATACATGTGTATCTAACTGCAAAAAGCAAAGCAGAGAACAAGTGTACCAAACTGATTTCAATTCTCATGAGGTTATCTGCTGTAAGCAATAATAAATATGATCCAAAAGCTTGAGTTTCATCTGTTACCACTGTTACATGCTTAAAGAACAAGACCGTTCAGTTAGCACACTGCAAAGTAAAGGATGTTCTTGTACTTTGCAGGTTGTATATGAAACTGCCCTGACCATCCAGCCCAGTGAAAATTAGGCTGCAGTAAAACTTTATCTTGTTAAGAATGAGTGAACAGGCATTCTAAATTTGCCCATGTAAATTAGCAAAAAATTCCAAAGCCAAGCACAAATCAGGAAACCTAACTGAGAACTAAAAGGTACCATGATGGTTCTCAAAATTTGCAGAGGTATTTCTAAAGCTTTACATAATGAACTCTTTCTCCTTTACATTCAATCTAGGTCTATTAACCTAGAAATAACTATTACACGTACATCATCAATCCAGAACTATACACATCACCAATGAAGGTGAACTATTCAATACTGCATTTTAAACTAACGAAACATCTTGGAAAAATCATTATAAATAAAGATAACCTACTGTATTGCTTAAATTTACCATCAAAATAAGTGTCTCATTAAGTAAAGGGACAGTATTCAAACAGTGCAACCTTGAATGAGATTTCCAGGGACCCTTCCCCAACAGAGCAGAACCGCAACAGAACTTAGCAGAGGAATGCAGTCCCTTCAAAACAAACATGACTGCAAAATGCTAGTATCATTGGGAGCACCAACAACAAATAATTCCACTCCACACTGCATAGATGAACATGTACTGATATTTCCTGTCTGGTTATCATCAAAAGAACGCGAAGAAACGGCATGAAGCTATGACAGAGAAGGGTCAGGTTGATATTAGCAAAAGGTTCTTCGCCAGAGAGTGGTTAAGCACTGGAACAGGCTCCCCAGGGAAGCAGTCATGGTACTGAGCTGCCAGAATTCAAGAAGCATCTGGACTACACTCTCAGACATAAGGTCTGAGTTTTGGGTGGTCCTATGTGGAGCCCGGAGTTGGACTTAATGATCCTTGTGAGACCCTTCCAACCTGAGGTATTCTGTGATATGCTCTCAGATCATAATGATATGTTCTCATATCATATCATCACAAGATCTTATAAACCAATACAACTCCAAAACGTCTCTGGGGAACAAAAAAAATCTGAAAACCAACACAGGGCAATTTGCTTCTTCCCCAAGTTTTGCCTGCTTTGTTGTTGTTAGTGTTATTCCACTTTCTTTCAGAACAGCTTTTCAACAATTTCTGAGCACACATAGAACTATAATTAAATTTCATTATACAAGAAAGAAAAACTTAGTCATACCACTTCGGGTAGGACTTGTTTCTCTACTGAGAAGGAAAAAGTAGATGGTATAGTTACAGTCTACCATTCCCCTGAACAGCTTAAACAAACGTGAAGGAAACACATCTTGTCAAAAGAGAAATTAGGAGATGATACGCTATTGAACACTGTAGTTATAGAATACACAACGTTTAGATAAGTCATTAAGTTGCTGTTGAATGAAACCTGAACCAATAAAAGAAACAGGGCCCTTAAGCGTAAAGGACTTACGTCTCATGGGTGCCAAAGAAGAAAATAGGCATTTTATTTGTTGGAGGTTTTACTGCTCCATCAGGAACTTCATCCACCTAAGGAAAACACAAACTACAATTAGACTCAAGCAACAGTTAATAACAGTCTAAAAGGAAATACTTAAAAACACTAAGCATTAAAAAACAGAAAAAGAAACAATGCTACAGAGAAGTAAAGCAGGTCTTGGGGGCAGTATGTTAATATTCAGTAAGAGGTGACAACACTTCTCATTTTACAGCAACACTTTCTGTATTTTTTTTAATTTTAATTTTTATTTTTTAGTTTCTTTTAAGGACAGGCACGATGAGCTGGCTACAGGTAAAAGCAGCAATCCATCCAAAAAACAATTTCTCCTTCAGCATAACGCACAGTAACACTTCCTACCTGTAACCTAAGCTGTTAACTTGGCCAAAGAAATGATCACAAACAAATTCTTAACAGGGCATCTTAACTAAATGGTTCACAATTAGCCTCGCTTACAAGTTCATGCCTATTAGCATGCCCTGGAGCAGCTACAGGACTTGCCACGGCACCTCCAAGGGAGCGGTGAGGAGAGGAGAAAGGACCGGACAACTCTGCACTTACATTCAGTTTCTCTTAGAGGAAAAGCCACAGAGATACCTGACTTTAGTACCAGAGATGAACCCTGACACAACTTGGTACTCTCCTTTGGTAAAACAAGGAGCCGTTATTTGGGAACAGTAGCCCTGTACAATTAGGTCCTCGCACAGCTCCAGTGCCACCATACAGCAGCCTACGTTTTGAAAATAAAGTTATGCAAATTACAGAGAGCTATCACAGGGCGAGCCCGGGGCCTGCGGCGCGAGTGGAAGTCGGCTCACCCCGGGGCACCGCACAGGGGGCGGGCGGGAGCACACGGCGGCAAAGCTCCCCGCAGGTGCCCGACAGCACAGCGCGGGGACGGCGGGACGAGGAGGAGAGCTGGGGGGGAGGGGACGCCTCCTCCGCGGGAGAGGGGGACGAGGGGACTTACCCTGGCCGGCCAATGCGGATAACCTTTCATCTTGGCAAAGATGAGGTCCCCGGGTTTAAAATCTCGGCTCATGTTGTCTCGCCGCCGTGCAGGCCGCCTGTTGCCTCGCCGCGAGCAGGGACCGGGCCGCGGGAAGGGCGCTCCGCCCGAGGCTCCGCTGCCGACACAAACACACCGCGGGGGGATGCGGAGGGCGAGAAGCGGCACCGCGCTCGCGGGGTCCCTGCGCCGAGCCCAACGGCCGCAAACGCCGGCGGCGGCACCGACGCCGCACGGGCCACGCGCAGATCCAGTCCCCGCCCTCACGGCTCCCGCCACACGGCCGCACCGCCCGACCCCGGCGAAGGCGCGCAGCCGCTGAAGCGGGCGCAGGCCAGACTCTGCCCCTCGTTCGCGCCGCTTTAGTGTCTCGCCCCCCTCCCTCCCCCCGCGCTGGCGCCCGCCCCACAGCCCACCTCCGCCTGCAGCGGGAGGCGCCGCCGCGCTCCTCTTCCTCCCGCCCGGCACGGCGGTACCACCTGCGCGGCGCGGCGGGGAGCGGGCACCCCGCGGCCCGGACGGGGGGCGGCTGCTGGGCTCCTCGCGTCCTCCCGCCCGAGGGCCGGTGGGGGCAGCCGCTGGGGGATCGCCGTCCGCACGCACCGGGGAGAGGAGAGAGTCGTCGGGCTCGCTCCGTCCAGTCAGGTCCCCCCCTCAGCGCTGAAAGTGGGTCGTTCCTGCGCTCGCGGGGGGCGGAGCCGCCGCGGCTCAGCCGGGCGGGGGAGGAGGAACAGAAGCGCGATCCTGCGGATAGAGCGGCGGGAAGGGATGGAGAGGGAGGGTGCGAGGTCGCGTCTTCCAGCGGCTGCGGCACTTCGCACTGCAGCGCTCAGGCTCCCGGACCCTTACTTAGCGTCAACTGACTCGTCCACGGGCTCTACCCGGCCGATAATTTCGCCCATTCATAGATGAGGAGCAGTTAATTACCGCTGTCCTTGTCTAAGTAATAGAACGCAGTTGTCCCAGATACGCCTTTTGTGTTTTCTGTCACCGCACAAGCCCGTTACAGCACGCCGCTTCCTGACGGTTTGCAGCCCCCATCTGCCAGGCCCGGGGCTGTTGGCTCTCCCCTGTGCACCCGCAGCCTCTTCCAGCCGCACCCGGCTTGTTCACCTGTCAGCATCAAACAGCCCTCTCACACCGTTTCAGCCACCGCTGAATCGGCTTATTAAACATCTTCTTCCTCGCTATCGGTCTAGTTGGGTCTGGCCCTTCTCTGTATTCAGAGTTGCGAGGCCTGTCAGCTCACACGTGCATTTGACTCTACCTTGTGGTCACGCTCAGCAAGTCACAGTTCAGCACGTTGGTGCTGTTGGGCTGCCAGTGCTGGGAGGGTGGGCTGCATGGAACAGGTAGTGCCATGACTTTTCAGTCTTACGTTAGGCAGACATAACCATTTGGTGCTGGAGCAGCCACCCTCGATGTAAGGCCTGAGGCACAGTTGTACGAGCTAGGTTTCTGCTGGCTCTGTCCGTTCACGCTAGTGCAGGAGGAGAAGTCCTCTTGAGAAGAGCTGCCATCCTGCTTTTAGTTATGTTACTGAAACTCAGTTCAGACCCCCAAAAACAACGACTGCAGTTGCTACTGAGGAAGTCCTGCTGTGTTCTAGGCTCTTCTGATTTATTCAGAAAGGTCAGTTATAAATGTTAACGGCGAAACTTCACTCCTACTCAGTTGAACAGATAGAAACTGCAGTTTTCCAATAGCCCAGTGGCTTACAGGACTCAAATTTGGTTGCTGTTCTTGATTGCTTCTACCTCTGACATAAATACAAAGTTCCCACAGAGCTGGAGAAGAGTTCATCAGAAAATAGAAGGCAGTCAACACACTTGACAGGGAAACTCCTCCTCTGGAAAAATAAATGATCATTTGGGGCAGCAGCTCTTTACAAACAAGGTAGACTGTACATTTGGAATTGTTCAGCTGAGGATACAAGTACAGACAGAAAATTGCATCTGCCTTGGTAAGCAGAGAATTATTTGGTTTGGTGCTTCGACTCATGCATATTTCAGCAGTAGTTAAAGCTTACTATTTTTTCCTAAGTTATAAAGTGTTGGCTACTGAAGAAAAAATAAATGCATATATTAGTGTTTTACTATGCAGGAGCTGACAACGTGCAGAAATTCCCTTGGCTCAGTCGTTGTTCTGTTTAGTCATATAATTATGTTCACCTTCCATATCAGATTAAACGAGTTCATATCTTAGTTTTCAGGCAATGTTTTCTGAATTTGTTTTAGCCATCCTGATTTTCTAAGCCTTTGGAAGCGGTATATTGAATCTGTCAATTCTGAGGAATCAGAAGCCTTCCTCTGTCTATTTATTTCCTTGATTTTATTTCGGATGACGGATGAGCAGCTGAAAATATTTTGATTTTTCCTAATTAAAAAGCAACTCAAGATGACTTGAACGTGATAAAGAACTTCTTTACTCAGAGGGTGACAGAACACTGAAGCAAGCTGTGCAGAGTCTCCTCCGCTGGAGATACTCAAAACCTGTCTAGGGAACCTTCTTTAGCAGAGGTGGACAAGATGATCCCCAGAGGTCCCTCCCAGACCCTAGGATTCTGTGATTCTGGCTTCACCTATAAGTAGGGTGTTCTTCAAAAGAGACTACTGAGAATATTGCATTTTTAAAAAGCTAAGAAAATAAATACAATGTTGAGAGCGAAACAAAAAGTTTCCACAATCTTTTGCCAGTGATCAGGCTCATTACTACCCTGTTAGGTACATAGGCTGAAGCTAAACTTCAAATACAGACTAATGTGCTGAGTAAGCAGAAGACTGCAGACAAATTGTTCCAAACAACTCACAATAACAAATTTTGTGTATTTTGCAATGAAGATACTGCGTTGGAAGATAGTAGCATACCATACTGATGCTATTAAACTTTAAGAAGAGCAGATCACCAATTTTTAGCAAATGGTTTCGTTTTGAAAGATAGAATCTGTGGCTCTTCCGCCAGACCTGCTGCCTGCTAAAGTAAGAGGTTAGTACACTGGTAGGTGATAAATTACTGCAAGCTATGAATAAACTTCAGAGGAGAAAAACAGTTCTTGTGAGCAGTTGCATTTCTTGAGCTTGTAGCTTGAATCGTCTGTTTAAAACCTTGTTTCCAAATGATTTCCTGCAGGTGTAGGTTTGCTGCTTTGCAAAGCAGCAGGCTGGCATCCGGCCTGCAAGTGAAGCAAGTTGTTGCTCCCTGTTCTGCTAAGGTCAGAACTATATCGATGTATTTATTCTCCTCCTTTTTCCATAACTTCAAGCACTTAGATCCAGCAGACTGAGTTAAAGAAAGATTAAGACTCAATTCTGTTCTCTTCCAGCTGTTGCATCCACCTTAACAGTCACACCAAATCTGGAGACTGGGTTACCAGACCAAATACAAACCAAGTCTTCGGAATAGATGATGCAGCACAACTCCCTGTAGTGCTAATAGAGCAAACTGTACAGGTGATGGGACTGATCAGTCCTGTGTTTCCAATACTGAAGAAACATACAGCTCTGTAGAGCTGGCTGACACCTTGTACAGCTCATCTTCATGGATATCTACACTGGTACTTAAGATTAACATAGACTACAGTAAAATGATGGAATCCCTTCTATAACAATTGTAATGAGAATCACAGTGTTTATAAGCCCATTCTGTGCCCTGTCCATTGGTCTATGTAGACTCTTCAGTGACATATTCTGGACTGTGACTGTGGAAGGAGGAAGTTTATGGACTCAGGAAAGAGAGTCTGCCTACTTGGAAGGAATACTGGAGTGCTGTCAGGACTTCCTGGGATGCTACAAGGAAGGCTTCAGCCCAAGGGGGGGTCAAAATAAAGACTAGAGAAAATGTGGGCCTGCTGCTGAATGAGGTGAGTGCCCTGGTAATGCAGGATTCCAAGAAGGTGGAGCTACTGAATGCCTTTTTTTTCTTTAATGTTTACTGCTAAGAGTGCCCCTCAGGAATCTCAGACTCTGGAGATAAGGGAGAGAGTGTGAGGAAAGGAAGAATTTCCCTTGTTGGAGAAAGATCTGATCAGAGATTATCTAGGCAAACTGTATGCACACAAATCCATGCTCCCTGATGGGATGTACCCATGCATACTGATGGGGCAGGCAGAAGCAATGGAGTAGTTCCACTCTCTATCATCTCTAAAAGGTCATGGGGAACAGGAGAGGTGCCTGAGGACTGGAGGAAAGCCAGTCTCACTCCAGTCTTCTAAAAGGGCAAGAAGGCAAGAAGGATCTGGGAAACTATAGGCCAGTGAGCCTCACCTCCATCCCTGGGAAGGTGATGGAACAACTTATTTTGGATGCCATCTCCAAGCAAGTGGAAGAAAAGAGAATGATCAGGAAAAGTCATCATGTATTCACCAAGAGGAAATCATACTTGACCAATCTGGTAGTTTTCTAGAATGTCATGAAAAGGAGTTCTGTGGAGGACCTAGTTGTCCTGGTGGACACAGGTTGACCATGAGTGATCAGTTTGCCCTGGTGGCCAAGACAGTCAGTGGTATCTTGGAGTGCATTAAAAAGAACGTGGCCAGCAGATTGAGGGAGCCCATTCTATGCCCTATCCACTGATCTATGTAACCTCTTCAATGACTTGTTCTGTACTCTGCTCTGGTGAGGCCACATTGGGAGTACTGTGTCTGTTCCTGGACTCATCCATTCAAGACTGAAGAGAGTCCAGCAAAGGGCCACAGAGATGATCAGGGTCCCAGATCATTTCTCTTCTGAGGAAATGCTGAGACACCTGGGTCTGTTCAACCTCTGATTGTCTCCCACAGCATTCTCTTGGAGAAGCTGGCAGCTCATGGCTTACACAGGTGTACTCTTTGCTGGTGAAAACCTGGCTGCATGGCCAGGCCAAGAGAGTGGTGGTGAACTGAGTTAAATCCAGCTGGCAACTGGTCGCTAGTGGTGATCCTCAGGGGTTAGTACTGGGGCCAGTCCTGTTTAATATCTTTATTGACAATCTGGACAAGGAGATTGAGTGCACCCTCATTAAGTTGACACCAAGCTGGGAGGAAACATTGATATGCCTGAGGGTAGAAAGGCCTTTCAGAGGGATCTGGATAGGCTGCATCAGTGGGCTGAGGCCAATTGTATGAGTTTTAACAAGACCAAGTACCAAATCTTTCATTTTGGTTTTAAAAACTCCATGCATTCCTATAGGCTTGGAGCAAGTGGCTGCTAACCTGCATGGTGGAAAAGGATCTGGGCATATTAGATGACAGGGAACTGAACATGAGCCATCAGTATTCCCAGGTGGCCAAGAATGGCATCCTGGCTTGTATAAGAAATAGCGTAACCAGTAGGAGCAGGGAGGTGATTGTCCCTCAGTACTTGGCACTGGTGAAGCCAAACCTCTAGAACTGTGTTCAGTTTTGGGCCTCTCACTACAAGAAAAACACTGAGGTCCTGGAGCACGTCCTGAGAATGGCAACAAAGCTGGTAGAAGATCTAGAGCACAAGTCTTACAAGGAGTGGATGAGGGAACTGAGATAGTCTATTCCAGAGGAGATTCAGGAGAGACCTTATAGCTCTCTACAGCTCCCTGGAAGGGGGTCGTAGCAAGGTGGGTGTTGGCCTGTTTTCCCAGGTAGTGTTAGGATGAGAAGTAGTGGCCTTCAGTTGCACCAGGGGAGGTTCAGGTTGGATATTAGGAAAAGTTTCTTCTCAGAAATACTGGTGATGTATTGGAACACACTGCCCGGGGAAGTGGTGAAGTCCCTATCCCTTAAGATTTTCAAGTAGTGTGTAGATGTTGCACTGTTACCATAAAGTGATTGACCAAGAAACTCTCTGAGACTCTGAAGAGTGAGAACAGGACCCTGCAGTTATAGAGAGAGGGGCCTCACAGCAAGAAAAGGGAAAGTAGCTTCACAAAGTAGAAGTAAGGGGCAGATAGAGATAGTTTATGTAGAAAGTGTTAGAAAACAAGGGATTCCAAGTACTTTTACAGACACTAGGTCTGCAATAACAAGGAGGATGAAGGCCATAGAGATAAGGACTGGAGAGCAGCTCGAAAACATTTGGCAGGGAGGTGATTAGATGTCTACAGGGCAAGCTGAAACCGGTTCGGGGGATACCCCCCCTTCAGGGTCAGAACTCTGTAGTGAGGAAGACCACGAGCCTTTGCGAGGAAGACTATGAACCCTCACCATCATGACCTACTATGCAGGCGCAAGGGGCAGAAGGACTGCTAATGGGCTCTCAGGAATGTAATGAGTATGTATCTGAATTCCTGTCAACTACTGATTATGTATTAGTTCGACCTGTATCTATAGCACAATGTCTCCTGACAGTGCACAAGTTAGGTGGAGCGATCCCCCTTGCACCAGGGTGTACGTGCGTCATCAATAAACACATGCCTGCTCTATATCCTTACTGGCTATAGGGTCTGAATTCCGCACGTCAACTCAAGTTGGAGTGTTAGAAAGTAGGCAATCTTTAATATCAGTACTGGATGCATGGAGGATACCTTCTTCCTGTCATGCATGTCTCACACAAAAAGGTAATCAGTTTACAAACATTTAGAGGCCTTCCAGGATGTACATATATATTCCGTGCAAAGACTCATGGAATGTCTATACGAAGTCTCAGGAATCTCCTGTATCTATCCAATACACAGATCCTTCCCATTATCTAAACAAATGACAAAGTTATCCACTAAGGGTCTTATCAAGCTGCAACCTGTATCAGCACCCAGTAATATCTTTTAGTTGGAGTGGTGGCTATGGGTTGATGGTTGGACTAGGTGACCTTCGAGTTTTTTTCAACTTTAATGTGATTCTAGGACTCTGGAGAAGACCGAGAGCGGATCTTATCAACACACACAGATATCTAAACAGAGGGTTTCAAGAATGTGGGGCCAGGGTTTTTTAGAGACAGTACCAGGGGCAACAGGCATTAACTGGAGCACATGAAGTTCCACACAAACATGAGGAAAAATGTGACCGTGACAGCTTGCACTGCGTGTTCTCAAATAATCTGCCCATATTTGGACTATCTGTTTTTTGAGATTGACCTTGTGTTCTGTGGATTACGTACTTCTTTCAGATAGTCTGGTAATCTGTGGACATCGTGATGCATTTTTGATAGAATTCATGTTTTCTTCAGATACAGATCAACACTCTGCTGACCCTGAGGAACGGGAGAGCTCTGATACGATGCTGCTTAGCGGGACCCAGGCATCCCAGGGGCCCGTGGAAATTCAAGTCATATAAATAGGAAAATAATATATACCCAAAGCACCTTTCTAATTCCTTGCTTCTAGAGTAAACTTGTAAGTGGATATACATTAAGACTTTGGTAGCAAGGAATTAGAAATGCGCTTTAGATTTGTATTAGTTCGCCGTTTTACGTTCGAGCGCCGCGGCGGGAAGCACGCACTGCGAGCGCGCCGCAAACAGCGCCTGACTCGCCCGAGGGCGACAGCAGCGCGAGCCCGAGGCGGGAGCAGCGCGCCTGAGCGCGCATGCGCGGCTCCCTCCCGCCTTGCGCTGGCATTGCCCGGGCCGTGCGTTCGCACGCATTGCGTTCCATACGCGGGCGGAGCTGCCGCAATAGGAAGCGGCAATCGGAGAAGCCCGGCAAGCGCGCGGGGTGGGGTGGGGCTGCGTTCTTCTTGCCGGGCTGTAACGGCCGAGCGGCCCTGGAGAGGTGCGAGGGTACGAGATGAGATAGGACGGGCCGGGCCGGATCGGGTACGGTGGAGCAGGGCTTCTCGGCGGTGGGGCGCCGCTCTGGGTTGGCGGTCAGCTTGGCAGCGGGCCGGCCTGGAGGCAGGAGGGAGAGCGGGCGGCGGCGGCCGCGCTCCCGGGGCACGTCGCGTGGCGGTCGCGTTCGGCCGAACTGTCGCTCCTTTGTGGCATTTCTTGTTGCCTTTGAGCCCGTCGCGGTGAGGGTCTGTGTGCCACGCCGTGTTGGAGCTGTGGCACGGGCACGCGTGTCAGCGGGCAAACGCTGCGTGCTGCTCAGCGTGGGCAGCCACGGAGGAGTGCCTTAGGCGCCAGGGCAGTAGAGGCGGTGTGCGGAGCGGGGCGGCACTGAGGCGCCCCTTTGCTGCGGCGATGAACAGCGGAGTTCCTTGCCTCGTTAACCTGAGTGCTGAACGTAGTGTGTTCGTCCTGTTTGCTCGACTTAACTGATTTAAAGAACTCATAAATTACGAGTTTGCTACTCAACCTGAAATAAATATACGTGCATGTGTTGCTCTGTGCGCTGAACCTTCGTTATTACTTAAAGAATAGCTGAATGACTTACTTAAAGGAAAAAAAAAAGACAGTAAAAAACAGACAAACCCCCAGAACAAAGCCCAACAAAATACAGTGTTAATTTTCCTTAGAATTTTGAAGAGAAATCAAGTTAATGATGCTCTTAAGAGTGAAGGCTGTAGTGTTGGATACAGCCTGTGCAGACAATGCATTTTGTGTTGGCACCTATCTGAAAACTAGTGGATCTTCTACAACAGTTTTTTTTAAATCCAAACTGCTCAGGCTCAGAAGACTAACAGTGCAGATGTTTACTGAATAAAACAGGTGTTAAATTTCAATTGATGGTAATTGTTCAGATGGCTCTGCAGTAGTGCTGTTCATTAAAGCGTTTGATTGTTTTGACCAATTATGTCACCAAGTAAACTAAATTATGTCTCTGTGTTACAGGTTTTAATGTCTTTATCTTATGGAAAAGAGTAAACTTTGAAGCTTCTCAACTTGAAGCATTTATTGTTGAAGATGATGTTCATTCCACGGAGCTCCTAGACTTAAAAAGCTACATGATTGACATAATGAATTTGTCTTCTCCAGTCAGCCATGTTGACCATGAAGCTAAACGGTGAGCTTTACTTCTGTTTCTTAGTCTAGTACTATGGTTCAGCTTTCTGTGGTCTAGTAAGACTGTATAAGTCTTACTGTACTAAGACTCTGTAAGTCATAATGAAGAAGTGGAAACAATGCATTAAAGCTGTATTGTGTCATTATAGTCATCATATGGAGAGGTTTATCTGTCTCAACAGATGTGTAATGACCATCTGATGTACAAGAATTCTTACGTGATTGCAGAAGACATTACTTGCGTAGAAGGGGAGCTCCTGTCTCCTGTTAGGGATGCTGACGTGGAATGCCAGAATGATTCTGTATTTGTTGAGGTTGTAGAGGTTGGGTTTAAGTCTTGCTCACACATAGGCAGGAAGGACAAAAATCCTTGAATGTAAACTTGAGTTTGGCAATCAGACTGCAGACCACTCCCTCAGGTAGGGGAATTTTGAGGATTGCATTGATAGGTGGAACATAAGAACTTTAACAGGGAGAATTTGTCTTATAAGCTTTCTGCTAAACATAAAAGGAAAGATAGTGAAAAACCTTTTTCTGTCATGTTCTTTGTCCACTGGCTGGCTTAGTGGAAGCTTAAAGCTTTTGAGTTAGAGGGGAACTTCACAAGGTAGAACTCAAAAGCTGTTTCACTTCTGTTGCTAAGAAACTTCAAAATTCTTCTAAAGGCAGTGCCTTTGAGAGAAGTTGTAGTTGATAAAATACGTGGGTTTTTGTTCAAAAGCAGTTATTAATGAACTCTTAATATAAGACAATAGAAATAAAAAGCTTTCTCTGAATTCTTATTAGATTGCAAATCATACATACTGTAACACCTTCCAGGGATTTTGTTTGATTTTTGTCTTTGATTTAAGCTTCCCTCTGCTTTATACTGTAACACATTTGCACTTCATGTGAATACTGAAGGAAGAATCTCACAGAATTATAGAGGTTGGAAGGGTCCTCTGAAGTTTTGTGTCCAACCCTGCCCCTGCTATAAGCAGGTTCCCTAGGGCAGGTCACATGGGAAAGTGTCCAGACAGGTTTAGAATATCTCCAGAGAGGGAGACTCCACAACCTCTCTGGGAAGCTCATTTTAGTGCTTTGTCACTCTCACAGTAAGGTTCCTCCTCGAGTCCACCACCATTGATTTGACACCCTCACAAAAGATATTTATAAACAGTGTTGAAGTCGCTTCTCAGCTTTCCCTTTTCCAGGCTGAACAGTCTCAAGTCTTTCTTCCTTTCCTTGTAGAGGAGATGTTGCAGGCTCCTAATTATCTTTGTGGCCCTTTGCTAGCAGGTGGCATGAAATGTCTGTAGAATACTGCATATACTGGTAAGACTGTGGAGGTTAAATAAAATATCACAGAAATGAGATTTCTGAAGACCAATCTCTGTTGTATTTGCAAATATTCAAGCAGACAGATAGAATAATGAAATGGTTAATATAACAATCATAGAATCATAGCATTGCTAAGGTTGGAAAAGACCCACAGGATCATCCAGTCCAACCATTCGCCCTACAATCTTCTGTTCTTAAACAGCTGAGTCAATTTGATTTCATACTGAGAACAGAAATGGTATTTTTATCTCTGTATTATTAATTTCTCAGTAATGGCATTGTGAGTTTTGGAAGCTATGCAGAAAATACTATTTAAAAGAAGGTTATACCGCTTCTTTTTCAGTAGTCACCCTTTCATATTAATGCTCCTCGGCCACCTTACAATTTTTGGAATGTCCCTGATATTTTATTTCTTGTGCTATTTTGTGACGTTTGCTCTTTTTCTACTCATTCTAGTATGTACGATATTAATCACACAGAGCCATGCATTTATTTCATAATTTTCTCCACTGTGTTTTTTTCTGTTCACTCCCCTGGTCAATTAGTACATAATTAGCAGGTTTTAAGAAGCAAAATAAACACCCGTGCAAACAATGACTCCTGCCCTTCCCAACCCCAAAACTTAATGAAATTGTTAACCCTTCCCATAGCTGTTGTTTTGAAGGCTGGGGAGAGTGGACAAAGAGGCACTTCAGATTCTTTTTTTCCTCTCTAACCTATGCTTTGCTAACTTTGACACTTGGCCTTTTTATAGCTGTATTTTATTGAGGCTGGTCCTTGTTTTTATCTCTGAGTAACATTACCTACCTTTCTTCTGTTTTACAGCCATGGGGAAGGGGGTTGCGAAGGAGAAGTCTCTGGATATTTATATGATGTCCACAAACAAGCTGTTACGCAGCTTCTGGAAGTGCACAGTGTTCAGATCTCTTTTGTTTCCTGCTCGATTTACCACTCTGTCTTGCTGCCATAGCTAAGAGTTGTTTTAAATAACAATAATTCTTTCTGCCGTAGTACCTGAAAGCTAGTGATGTGCCTGGCATTTTATTTCAGTACATGCAGGTTTTAATGGTCCTGATCTCCTGCATTTATTAAACGTACAAAACAGGTTAAAGAACAGGCAGCATGTGGAACAATTACTGGTAACACACGGTTATTTTGATTTCATAGGTGTCATGGTTTTATGATTGTTGGTTATTGGTATTCCACATCATAACATCATGTAGTGCACTGGGAATTAAAGAGTTAATGCTCCACATCTGGGTACCTGTCCCAGAAGAGAAGAACTATATTCCCCAGAGGAGTGTTTGCCCTTCTTTTTCTCTGTTTCCATACCCACTCAGAGGGAAAGATAAAGACTTTGTAGATTACTTGCCCTCCCCAACTCATCTCTCCTCCCAGCTGTCTTGCCTGCCTCAGCATTAGAGTAAGGCCTCTGGTTTTTGGACGCTCTTATTTTATTTGATTTATTAACTTCAATTCTAATTATATCATATTGTGTTATAGTGTGTTACCTTGCATTCTGATATCTTATTTAGTAAATTAGTTTGTTTCTTCTCAGATTGTTGCTGTTGTTTTGTTTTTTGACCCATCTCTCTACCTTTTTCCCTTACCTAGGGTGTGGGTCTGCGGGTCATCCTCCCCTGGTAGTCACATAGCTGGGCCAAACCAGCCTGTAATCATTTTAAAGTGAAAATAGACTTAACTTAAACTTAAGTTTTTTTTACATTTTATATAATTTATATTGATATATAACGTAGAAATAGACTTATTAATTGTATGATAGATTGTATGATCTTTGGACCTCTGCTGAAAAGTAAAGTATCATCTTTTTAGTGATGTCTTTAAAGGTAACGGTTAAAAAGTTATGTTACATTCCCTGGCTTTCATAGCATTCTTGTCTTCTGAAAAGGCTTTTAGCTACATGTATTAACACATAGGGTTTGCATTCATATAAAATAGTCTAGTGGGTGCCTCTGTGTAGAAACTTAGACTCTTAGTTAAAAAAAATAAAAAAGTCCTCAAACCCTAACCAACAAATAATTAAATAGTAATAAATTCGTTACTTCTGTAATTAATATTTAGGACTCGTTAGACAAAGGTAAACATTCTATTGTTTTTAAGTCTGTTTGAAACAATGCCTATTTTGTGCTAAATTCAGTCGTATTTCTTTGGACTATATGTTTCTTAGTGATCCTGACTTGTGCTTTCACGTGGAGCAGATAATTATTGTCATCAATCTTTTTACATGTGTGTATGCAAAAAAATAACTTTTAACACTTAAATTGGCCATATATTTAATTATTTCGAATTTGCAGTAATTGCATGTGAGATTATCAAATGAGCTAATTAAATATTCATTTTCATACTAAATTTCCACTCTACGTGTGCTTATTTTTATTATTTTAATATTATTTGTGGTCCATAAGGGCTATACTATTAGTTGTTGTTTCATTTTTAAATGAGATTCTAATTGAAATGAATGTGCTGGGCATCTTAGAGGAGTAGACCTTTAATTTGTGTTGTTCATAATCAATTGCTTATATATGTAAAGTAAACACATACATATTTGAAAAGCATTTAAAGATTATTTTGATTCCAAAGGCCTGCACTTGTTCTTTGACAGAGATGGTTGTGAGATAGTAATCCATGGCTTTTTTTTTTAAAAAAAGAAAGAACCTTGCTGCAGGAGACAAAAGAGAGATGTAATGATGTATTGAAACTGTCCAGAAAGTTTATTAGACTAAAATAAGAAAATGAAAAATGATAATGATTATTTTAACATCAACTTCAGGAAATCCAGCCAGTGTATCTCTTCTGAATGCCTACAGCTACATCCCGTATCTTACATGAGCAGTTAAATCTAACTCCTTTTTCAAAGAGTAATAGCTGGGTAACAAATACATGGCATAATTTTACGTAAGTGAACGCTTTGCAGTTTTTCCTCAGAATCTAGTAATTTAAAGAAGGGAGTGTTAAAATTTATAAGTAGTATTCATGTATTTTGGAAAATATTCTTACTTTGCAGCTTATGTAGTGCCAAGAGTGGGTCACAGTTACTGCACAACAGCAGTGCATCGGAGTTGGACGTTGCTGAAGATCTGAAAAGGAAACTGTGTCAAGCTAAAGAAGAAAAAGTAGACATAATCATTAAACACAATCAAGAAGTAAGTTTTTTTTTGTTCTCTTTTATTTTACTCCTATAAGAAGTGTAAATGTGTTTTGTTAAGATTATAGTCTCACACAGTCTGTCAAAAATATTGTCATTAGCCCAAAAAAGAAAAGCAACATTAAAGATGTCACAGTACAGACCTCTTAAACCTATTCATAGGGACTGATAGCTGCTCTACTGTCTTTGCAGTAATGGAAGTCACTCCAGTCCACATTTGCTGCAAGGAAAGAACCTGCCTCTACCAGTATCTTGTTAGATAGAATTGCCTGATGGCACAAATAGATACAAATCATAGCTTGAATTTATCCTGATGAAAGGATTATATTTAGTTTTACATATGTGTATATATATATGCTTTTTTCCAGGATATTAGGGTATTGTTTTAATTCTGCAGAGCTCATAAATCTAGTACAATATGTTTGTGTGCGTGCATCACATCCAGGTGGGATATCTTTTAATGGTCTTGCAGTGTTTTATCTTAGTTCAGATTTGTAATTTTGCACAGTTTACTGCAAAAGCACAAATATCATGACTTTTGTCAAAAACCTAGTGCTCTTTAATGAAGACTCCATGCATAGGGAGATACTTAGCATAATGAAGATACCAACTTAACAAAGATTTTTCCTCATGATGTTGTGACAAATTAGTATTGAAATATTAAGAATTAATTGATCTATCTTAATTTGAGTATCCATTTTTTTGCACTCATATGTTAGGGAAGATGAGCACTGAGTACAGCTGTATCAGTAATCAATTTGAACTTTTTGCTATTGGAATACTTGCCACTCTTGCTAAAGCCAGTATGACAAGTGATGTGCTGCTTTAGACTGTGCTTGTGTAGAGGAATTACCTCTCCTGGATAGTAGTTCTACTCTTAGGAGTTTGCTAGGGGTGGTTGGTGCGGTTACTCATTCATTTTTGGTGCTAAATCTAGTCAATAGACCAAACTTGCCTTTTACATCTGTTCATTATTGGAGTCTGCATGCAAATTAAGAGATGTCTATCTCTTACGCAGTAAGTTGGTCTTGTGCTGCATTCTTCTTCCCATTGGCTGTGGATTTGTTCTGTAAAAGTGGGTCCCAGGAGTTATCTCAATTTGAAAAGTAACCTTTTAAATTGAGAGCAAACTCAGCGTGCACAACAAAATTCAAGTGCTGTGTAATGTACTACAGCCACAAAGTTGGATTTCTTTTCAAGCAGATGGATTACCTGGGATGCTGTTTTGTGCCAGACGTTTACAGATAATGGAAGTGATCAAGTTAGCTACAACCGGTATTATTGAAGTCAAACTCTGTAGATGTTCTGAAGAAATCTATATTTACTCTTCACCTTCTTGTGATGAAATAGCTTAATTTTTTTTTTCTAGACACAGGTTTTAGTAGTGATCACTGGACTCCATTCCTTAATCTAGATGAAATTACTTTTTAAAGGATTTTTCATTCTTAATTTATTACATTTGGCTGCATTCTGCTTGACTACTGAATAATTCTGTTGAACTAAACTTCATTCATATGTGTGCCTGTCAGTTATTAGATGTCTGATTGTCATGAAGGATACTAGACTGTCTTTCAAGTGTTAAATTTGGAGAAAATTGATATAAATTTGCCAGTTGAACACAATTTTCTGGTTGCTGCAGTTTCTGCTTTTAAGGTACAGGAAGATGATAATATTACAGCTGTTATTTTCTTGTGGTAGAATAGTTTTGGTAAATGGAAGGGGTATTTTTGGAGTATCTGAACTCAGTCTAGAAATATGAATAGTTTGGCTATATAATACAACAGGAATAATCAGTACTCAATTACACACATTTTGTCTTCTGCAAGAGTAGATTTTAAGTTCAAATATAATGAGTAGGTAGCTGCAAATGCAGTTGAAGTTCTCTTTCTAAGATATTCCTTAGATGTATTTCTGTAATATGCTGCTTCTTTAAGAGAGCTTTCTTGCCAGTTTTCTGAAACAAATTTACTTTGTAGCTGCGTGACTATGAAATCCAGATTGTCAAACTGCGGTCTGAATTTGAGAAAGGAGAGGCAATTCGACAAAGTCTGGAGTACGCCTTGGCAATTGCCAAAAAAGATGCTCGTTTGACAGTACGTACTGTGGAAGAAGAGTTAAGTGATGCAAGAAACAAGCTTGCAGAGCTGCAAGGTAAGTTTCAAAAGAGCAAGTGCTGAAAAATGGTCTATTTCAGATCAAGAAGAGAACTGAGTTCCAGTAGGTTAATTAAGTTTCCCACTTATTGCTGTATTTTTTTGGATCTCTCTTTCCCATCTCTTAGCCATCTATTTCTGTAAACTCTTACATGGTTCATGCATGACTTAAGCCTGTCGTTTTGTTCTTCTTTCCTTTTCCCTCCATGCATTCTTCTTGTTCGCTCCTTAACTGCTGTCCTTGTAGAGAATTTTTATTATGGTTAATCCACATTTAACTCTCTCTGGATAGTAGTGTAGAGCAGTTCTTCCTTCCCTTTAAAAAAAACAAAAAACTATTCCTGTTCATTTGTTTGTACTATTTCCAACAACTTATTTTTCTAGTATTTCTTTCGTATTTCACCTCTTCAAAAGTGTCATGTTTTCATCATTCTTGTCTAGTTCCCACTCTTCCTTCTTGTTTCACTTTTTATGGAACATACATGTTGCAAAGTTACTATATTCTTTGGGAATAGGAAGGTAGTAGGTGGTCAATTTTTATCTAGACATTTTTTCCCTCTAGTTTTAGATCCAGAAACTCATATTTCCTTGATTCTTCTCAACAGTGTATGTGAAATTTCTCATTATTACCTCAGTTAGAGGTCAATTTCTAGTTATCTAAGTAAATGTAATACCTTATCTAGTAGAGGAGGTGTATTTGAGTTTGAACT